>NW_027185653.1:1393690-1435224 GCF_028583685.1 Petaurus breviceps papuanus
TTCTTCTTCTTCTTCTTCTTCTTCTTCTTCTTCTTCTTCTTCTTCTTCTTCTTCTTCTTCTTCTTCTTCTTCTTCCATCTTAGTACATCTTCCCTCCCTTCAATCTACCCCCTCCCTTTACTTTACCTTTTCCCATCCTACTTCCTATAGGGTAAGGTAGATTTCCATATCAAACTGATTATGTTATTCCTTCTTTGAGTCAAATCTTATGAGAGTAAGATTCAAACAATATTCATCTCCCTCTCTTCCTTCCCTAAAGTAATAGGTTTTTGTGCTTTTTCATGGAATGATTTCTTCAATGGACTTTTTTCCCCCCATTTGGACATTGTGTTTTTTTCTTTTAATTTAATTTATTTATTGCAGCATTCAGGTCCACAAGTTTTTGAGTTCCCAATTTTATCCCCCTCCTTCTAATCCTCCCCACCCAATGTGACATGCAATCCAATATAGGTTCTGCATATACCTGCACATTAAACATTAGACAAGTTGCAAATAAGAAGTATATCCAATAAATTGAATGAGAAAGAAGAAACAAAATGAAACAAAGAGAGAGAGCAAGTAGTTTGCTTCAGTCTGCATTCAGACTCAGTAATTCTTTCTCTGGATATGGATACCCTTTTCCATCATGAGTGCTTTGGAGTTGTTTTTATAACTTTGCATTGCTGAGAAGAGCCCAGTCTATCAAAGTTATCACAGATACAATGTGTCTGTAATTGTGTACAATGTTCTTATGGTTCAGTTCCCCTGATTCAGCGTCAGTTTATATATCTCTCCAGGTTATTATGAAGTCCATCTGCTCCTCATTTCTTTTTTATTTACTTTTAAAATTTAACTTATTTGTTAACTTTTAGTTTACAGCATTCACTTCCACAATCCCTTGAGTTTCAAATTTTCTCTGTCTCCCTCTCCTCCCTACCATGGTGGCATGCAATCTAATATAGGATCTACACATACCTTCACATTAAGCATTAGTCAGTTGGTAAAGAAGAATTATAACCAATGGAATGAACAATGAGAAAAAGTAAACAAAACAAAACAAGAAAAAAAAAAGAGAGCAAAAAGTTTGCTTCAATGTACATTCAGACTCTGTAGTTCTTTCTCTGTATGCAGACATCTCTTTCTATCATGAGTCTTTTGGTGTTGTTTTATAAAGTTACATTGCTGAGAGGAGCCCAGTCTATCAACATTAGTCATCACACATATGTTGTATCTGTAATTGTGTACAAATTTCTTACGGTTCTGCTCTTCTCACTCAACATCAGTTTATATAAGTCTCTCTAGGTTATTGGGAAGGTTACTCCTCATTTCTTTTAGAAAGCATTATTCCATTACATTCAAATACCACAACTTGTTTAGGCATTCCCCAGTTGATGGGCATCCCCTTGTTTTCCAATTCTTTGCCACCACAAAAAAGGCTGCTTTAAAATTTTTGTATACATGTGTCCTTTCCCCACTTGTATGATTTCTTTGGGATTCAGACCTAGAAGGGGTCTTATTGGGTCAAAGAGTATACACATTTTTATAGCCTTTTCACCACAGTTCCAAACTGATCTCCAGAATGGTTGGATCAGTTCACAGCTCCACCAACGATGCATCAGTGTTCCCATTTTCCCATGTCTTCTCCAACATTTATCATTTTCCTGTTTTGTCATGTTAGTCAATCTGACAGGTGAGATGTGTTACCTAAGAGTTTTTTGAATTGCATTTCTCTATTCAATAGCTATTTAGAGAATTTTTTTCATATGATTATAGATATCTTTAATTTCTTCCTCTGAAAACTGCCTTTGCATATCCTTTGATCAATTGACTTGTATTCTTTCACATTTTACTCAGTTCTCTGTATATTTGACAATCATCATTTCTTTAAGGAATTTTTTCCTATAGTCAGTTTTTGTCTTTCCTTTTCCAAGCTGTTGACTCTTCCATGTCTCTCATTTCTTTTCACAAGTTTTCTTTTGCCTTTCTTATTTGCCTTTTAAAATCCTTCTTGAGGGGGTGGAGCCAAGATGGCAGAAGGGAAGCAGTAACTTTTCTAAGCTCCTACATGAATCCCATCACTAAATTTTAAAAAGTGAATCTGAATGGATTTTAGAGTGTCAGTATCCAGTGGGAGACAGATGAGGCAGAATCCAGCCCAGGAAACTGCCCCTATGGGTCTGGGCAGGAGGAGTGTGGCTGCACCAGAGTGGATTATAGAGCCGATTACAGAAGAGTGAGAAGGAGCCCCAGCCAGCAAACTCACCCAACCCAGGAGTGATGCACAGCAGTCTCACTGGGGCAGGATGGAGGATCCATGGAATTTGGGTAAGAGAAAGCTCAGGGCCTGCAGCAGAAACAGCAGCTTCTCCTGGCCACAGTCTGAAAGTTTAAAAATCACCTACCTGATTTTCCAGAAGCTAAGATGGCAAAGTAAACTCTAGCTGCTCTGATTCCCCCTCCCTGACCTAGAAAACCCAGAGATAAATGTCCCATCCAGAATAAAATCCTGAAACAGAGGAAATAGCCTCAGGCTTAGGAGTCACTCAGAAAGGGTGTAACTGAGGCAGTAAGGAGCCTGAAGTGAAGGGGAGAGGGGTCCTAACAAGCCCCATCCAAGCAGGAAATCCAGAAGCCCAGGGTGGTGGAGCCAGCAAGCACTAACAATACAAGCCCAGGTAGGCTTTAGCACCACCAGGGGAATCTACCAACAGTAGCTCTGCCAGCTTCCAGCTGCTGAGCCTGCCTGAGCAGTAGCCCAGGGGTATAGAGGCAGAAATCTGAAGCAGCCAGACCACCCCTCCCCCACTGGTTACTCTGTGAGCCTCAGGGTAACTCAGGGGAAACACTGAGAATCCTGGCCTTGGCCTTTTTCTAGACACCAGAGGCTACAGCACACAAAATCAACAACCAAGCCCTTACCTCCCAGTTTGAGAAATTCGGAAATAGGTAGTCACAATGGGAAAGAAGGAAGCTGCAAAGGAGAAGGGAAAGGCAAGAAAATCAATCTGAGCTTATTATAGCATGCAAGAACAACCAGATACAGAGGACAACATGGACTCTATACTCACACCTGAGACCACAAAAGGAAATGTAAACTGCTCTCAAGCCCAAAAAACATTCTGGAAGGAGGACAAGAAAGGTTTTAAAAGACAAATTAGAGAGGTAGAAGATAAATTCAAATCTACAGTGACCAAATTGGAAAAAAAAAAGTCTCACTGAAGAAAACAAATCCTTAAAAAGTAAAATTTGTAAACTGGGACAGAAAACTCAAAATCTAATTGGAGAAAATACCTCCCTAAAAAAGGATGTGAAAAAACTAACTGAAGAAAATAATTCAATAAAAATTAGAATCAGTCAAATAGAAGCTCAGGATTCTATGATGCACCAAGAGTCAATCAAGCAAAATATGAAGAATGAAAAATTAGAAGAAAGTGTAAAATATCTCACTGGAAAAACAACTGACCTAGAGAACAGATCCAGGAGAGATAACCTAAGAATTATTGGTCTACCAGAAAGCCATGATGAAAAAAAGCATCCTGGACAACATCCTCCTGGTGACTATAAAAGAAAATTGTCCTGAAGTCCTAAAATCAGAAGGTAAAATAGTTATCAAAAGAACTCACCTGAGTCCTCCTGAAAGAGATCCCAAATTGAAAATTCCAAGAAATATAGTAGCCAAATTAGAGAATTACAAGATTAAGGAGAAAATACTGCAAGTAACCAAAAAGAAACAATTGTAATATGGTGGAACTACAGTCAGGATTTCACAGGACCTAGCAGCTTCCACATTAAAAGGATCAACTCCCTGGAAAAACTGAGCATTATCTTTCAGGCAAATGGATGGTCATTTAATGAAATAAGGGACTTCCAGACTTTCCTGATGAAAAAGCCAGAGCTCAATGGGAAATTTGATCTCCAATTACAAGACTCAAGAAAGACATAAAAAGGTAAACAAGGAAAGCACACACTCATATATATACACATGCAGACATGCACACTCATGGACACATCCACATAACTTGGGACGCAATAAGAGCAAACTGTTTACATGCCTATATGAGAAGCTGATAACTGTCAATATTGAAATTTATATGATTATCATGACCTTTGAAGAGATATACATATATAGAGGGTGTGGGTATAAATGAAGTAATCTGATGATTAAAAAAAACTTATTAAGGGGTTAAAAGGGTCTTTAATGGGATAAAAGGAAAGGATGAGACAGAAAAAGGTAAATTATGCCACATGAAGAGGCATAAAAACATATTATAGTAGAAGGGAACGAAAGAGAGAGAGGAACATCATTTGAACAATATTCTCACTGGTTCTGTTTTAAAGAGGGATCAACATAATCAGTTAAGTTTAAGATTCTAATGTGAAAAGACACAAAATCTCATTATGATAGAAGAAAAGGAGGGAGGAAGAGGAGCACTGTATGAAATTTATTCTCGTTGGTTTGGGGTCAAAGAGGGAATACCATACTCTGATAAGTATAAAAATGCATTATGCTCTATAGGTAGTAGGAGGGCTAAGAGGGGAATAAGAAGGGGGGGGGGCTTAGAAGGGAGGAAAATAGTAGTAAGATGAAAGGGTAGGCAAAGAAGGGGGAGGTCACAGGGAAGGAATACCGAGGGAAGTGGTGGTCAAAAGGAAAACCCTTAAGGAGGGAAAGGGAGAAGGAAGAAACAAAAACACAAAAAGGGGAGAGAATAGGATAGAGGGAAAAAAACAGATAATAATCATTACTGTGAATGTGAATGGGACGAACTCTCCCATAAAATGGAGGCAGATAACAGAATGGATTAAAAACCAGAATTCCAAAATATGCTGTCTACAAGAAAGACATTTGAAACAAGGGGATACTCACAGGGTAAAGGTATAAGGCTGGAGTAGAATATATTATGCTTCAGTTAAAGTTAAAAAAACAAAACAAAACAGGGGTAGCAATCCTTATTTCAGATAAAGCAAAATAAAAAATAGGTCTAATTAAAAGAGATGAAGAATTAAAGTATATCCTACTAAAAGGCACCATCAAGAATGAAGCAATATCATTACTTAACATATATGCACCAAGTGGTATAGCATCCACATTCCTAGAAGAGAAGTTAAGGGAAGTAGAGAAAGAAATAGATAGCAAAACTATACTAGTGAGGGACCTTAATCTCGTCCTCTCTGAACTTGATAAATCTAACCTCAAAATAAACAAGAAATAAGTTAAGGAGGAGAATAGAATTTTAGAGAGGCTAGATATGATAGATCTCTGGAGAAAACTCAATGGGGATGAAAACGAATATACCTTCATCTCAGTGGTACATGGCACATACACAAAATCGACCATGTACTAGAGCATAATAATTTCAAAATTTAGTGCAGAACAGCAGAAATATTAAATGCATCATTCTTAGATCATGATGTAATAAAATCATTTGCAATAAAGGGTCATGGAAAGATAGACTAAAAATTAGTTGGAAACTAAACAATTTAATCCTAAAGTATGAGTGGGTCAAACAAGAAATTATAGAAACAATCAGTAACTTCATTCAAGAGAATGACAAAAATGAGACAACAAACCAAAACTTGTGGGATGCAGAAAAGGCAGATCATAAGGGAAGTTTTATATCCCTGAGCGAATAAATTAGAGAAAAGGGAGGTCAATGAATTAGGCATGCAACTGAAAAAGCTAGAAAAAGAACAAATTGAAAATCCTCAATTAAATATTAAAATGAAAATCATGAAAACCAAAGGAGAGATGAATAAAATTGAAATTAAAAAACTATTGAATTAATAAATAAAACTAAGAGCTGGCTTTATGAAAAAAACCAATAAAATTGACAGACCTTTAGACAATATAAAGAAAGAAGAAATCCAAATTATGAGTATCAAAGATGAAAGGGGTGAATCTACCTCCAATGAAGAGGAAATTAAAACAATAATTAAGAATTATTTTGCCAAATTATTTGCACATAGATTTGACAACCTTAGTGAAATGGATGAATATTTACAAAAATATAAGTTGCCCAGATTAACTGAAGAGAAAGTAAATTACTTAAATAACCCCATCTCAGAAAAATAAATCAAACAAGCCATCAGTGAGAACTCCCTAGGAATAAATCCACAGGACCAGATGGATTTAGTGAATTCTATCAAACATTTAAAGAAAAATTGTTTTCAATACTTGACAAGCTATTTGGGAAAATTATTGAAGAAGGAATCCTACTTCCTTTATGAAGTATTTTTTATGACCAAATATGGTACTAATACCTAAATCAGGAAGAGATAAAACAGAAGAAGAAAATTACAAAAAATATTATTGTAAAAATTATAAAAATTTTCCTCATGAATATAGATGAAAAACTTTAAATAAAATATTATCAAAGAGTCCACAGCAACTTATCACAAGAATAATACACTTTGATCAAGTAGTATTTATTCTAGGAATGCAAGGATGGTTTAATATTAGGAAAACCATCAGTATAATTGAACACATCAAAATTAAACTAGCAGAAAGCACATGATCATCTCAACAGATGCAGAAAAGACTTTTGACAAGGTACAACATCCATTCCTATTAAAAACACAAGAAAGAATAGGAATAAACGAGTCTTACTTAAAATAATAGGTAGCATCTATTTAAAGTCATTAGCAAGCATTATATGTAATGGGGATAAACCAGAAGCATTTCCAATAAGATCAGGGGAGAAACAAGGGTGCCTACTATCATCCCTCTTATTCAGTCTGGTACAAGAAGTGTTAGCAGTAGCAATTAGAGAAGAAAAAGAAATCAAAGGAATCAAATTACGCAAAGAAGAGACCAAGCTATTACTCTTTTGCAGATGATATTATGATATACATAGAGAATCCTAGAGAATCACATAAAAAAAACTACTTGAGACAATAAATAAATTTGGCAAAGTTGCAAGATATAAAATTAACCCATATAAATCCTTGGCATCCCTGTATGTTTCTAATGAAATCCAACAGCAAGAGATAGAAAGAGAAATCCCATTTAAACTTACTCTAGACATTATAAAATATTTGGGAATCTACTTGCCAAAACAAACCCAGGACCTGTATGAACACAAATGCAAAACACTTTTCATACAAATAAAGTCAGATCTAACTAATTGGAAAAATATCAATTGCTCGTGGCTGGGTTGAGCTAATATAGTGAAAATGACAATTTTACATAAATTAAATTACATATTTAGTGCCATACCAAACAATCCAAAAAATTACTTCATAGAACTAGAAAAAATAGTAACAATCTTCATTTGGAAGATCAAAAGGTCCAGAATTTCAAGGGAATTAGTGAAAAAAAATGATAGGTAAGGTGGCCTAGCCATGCCCAATTTCAGTCTGTATTTTAAAGCAGCAGTCATCAAAACTACTTGGTACTGGTTGATGAATAGAGTAGTGCATCAGTGGAATAAATTGGGCACATGAGATTCAGCAGTCAATGACTATAGTAATCTATTTTTTGATTAACCCAAAGACCCCAGTTTTTGGCATAAGAACTCACTATTTGACAAAAACTGCTGGGAAAACTGGAATATAGTACAGCAGAAACTAGGTATAGACCATTATCTAACACTGTATACCAATATCAAGTCTAAATGGTTGCATGATCTAGGTATAAAGGATGATAATGTAAGCATTCTGGGAAAGCAGAGAATAGTTTACTTATGAGATTTATGTAGCGGGGATGACTTAATGACCAAACAAGAATTAAAGAGCATTATAAAATGTAAAATGGATAATTTTGATTACATTAAATCGAACAGTTTCTGTATAAACAAAGCCAATGTAACCAAGATTAAGAAGGAAGTGGAAATTGTGAAATTGATTTTACAATGTCTCTGATAAAGGTCTCATTTCTAAAATATATAGCTAATTGAGTCAAATCCATAAGAATACAAGTCATTCCCCAGTTTATAAATGGTGTAAGGATATGAACAGGCAGTTTTCAGAGAAAGAAATTAAAGATATTTATAAGCATATGAGAAAATGCTTTAAATCACTATTGATTAGAGAAATGCAAATCAAAACAACTCTGAGGTACCATATCTCACCACTTCAGATTGGCTAAGATGACAAAACGTGAAAATGACAAATGATGGAGGATGTGGAAAAATTGTAACACTAATGCATTGCTGGTTCTGGAGAGCAATCTGGTACTATGCCCAAAGTGCTATAAATTATTTCATACCCTTTGACCCAGCAATACCACTTCTAGGGCTGTATCCCAAAGAGATCATAGAAGTGGGAGGAAGACTCATATGTACAAAAATATTTATAGTAGCTCTTGTTGTGGTGGCAAAGAATTGGAAATTAAGGGGATGCCCATCAATTGTGGAGTGGCTGAACAAGTCGTGGTATATGAATGTAATGAAACACTCTTGTGCTATAAGAAATGAGGAGCAGATGGACTTCATATTTACCTGGAGAGGCTTATACAAACTGATGCTGAGTGAGAAGAGTAGAACCAGGAGAAATTTGTACACAATTACAGACACAACTTGTGTGTGATGACCAGCTTTGATAGACTGGACTCTTCTCAGCAATGCAGAGTTATAAGTCAACTCCAAAAACTCATGATGGACAGAGATGTCTACCTTCAGAGAAAATTAGAAAAAAACAGTTTGAATACAGATTTAAGCATACTACCTGCTCTCTTTCTTTTTCTTGTTTGGTTTTGTTTCCTCTTTCCCATTGTTCATTCCATCTGATACAACCCTTCTTTATAACCTGACTAAAGTCTAACGTGAAAGTATTTGCAGATCCTGTACTTGATTGTATCCCACCATGGGGGAGACTGTGGGGGGATTGAGGGGAGGGAACAGGAGAAAACTTGAAACTCAAGGAATTGTGGAACTGAATCTTATAAACTAAAAATAAACAAACAAATTAATAAAGACAAAAAATTAAAAAAAATCCTCCTTAGCCCTTACAAGAAGACTTTGGCCTTGAGATAAATACATATTCTGCTTTGAATTTTCATGGTTGCGTGTATTGACAATATTGTCTTCTAAATGTATGAGTTGATCTTACTGTCCCCACAGCAAGAATCTTTGATCAATGTCCTTTTCTTCTTTTTGCTCATTGTGTTTGCCTATTTCCTTATTTTTAAAGTTGAGCTCTCCTTCTGGAGCCTATGGGGCACTGATCAAAACTTCTTTTGCTGTGAGCCTGGGAACTGGTCTTTTTGTGCTTCAGTTTCAGATGGCATCAGCTGAATCCTCTAGCACTGCTAACCTGGGTGTTATTGGTGATGTCTGGTCTTGTACTGAGGCCACATGGAGTTTTTCTGGGTTACTTCAGGACTACTCTGGAGTTCTTGGGGTGGAGTGGGGTATGTGAATCTGGACCCTGGGGATGTCTTCTTACCTTTAAATGTTTGGATGCTGGGCGATGTCTGCCAGATTAGAGTTGGGCCTCTTGGACTTGTGCTGAAGCACTGGGAGATTTGCCTGCTGTAGAAAGCCAGTTCATGTGGTGGTTTTTCTGAGATGGTGTCTACCATTTTCTTTGCCTGTGCTAAGGCACTTGGGAGTCCTGGTGTTGGTGCTTGCCTGCTCCATCATACTGGGGCTCAAGATCTCCCCCTGGCTT
The DNA here is from genome assembly GCF_028583685.1 of Petaurus breviceps papuanus. NCBI lineage: Eukaryota > Metazoa > Chordata > Mammalia > Diprotodontia > Petauridae > Petaurus > Petaurus breviceps. The sequence goes on from NW_027185653.1 coordinate 1,403,279, forward strand.
GCCTTTGTCATACTGGGACACCTCCTGTCCTGTACTACTTCCCCTTCCCCAGAGCGAGTATGGCCTTTCCTATTAATTCCCCAAGTTTCCTGTGCTTCAAGACTGCTGCACCCTATCTTTCTGCTGACTCTGCTCTTTCAGAGTTTTTCCTGGGATAATATTTTCTGGGCTTTCAGACGTCAATAAGGAAGGGTGAGAGAGACTTATTTCTTCCTCTTCCATATTGGCTCCTGGAATCAGGGGTTGAAAATTGCCTGTTCATATTCCTTGATCATTTATCAACTGGTCTTATAAATTTTACTCAGTAAAGAACTTACATTCTAATAGAGGAATATAATACACACATACACATATAATCTAGAGGTGGCCAAAAAGTAGTGTTTTGGATAGGAAGGTCAGAAAGAAGAGGGTTGCAAAAGTCTTAGGCCAATTGATTGACCTGTCCTTTCCAGGAAATGTAGGATGATTTTTTTTGCTGTTAGAACTAAAGTGGGAAATTGGAATGTGTGTGCTGTCTGTGGCATGGAATAGAGATAACCAGGAAATAGTGTGATGGTTCTGGGTCCTAGTAAGAAAAAGTGGTAGCTGGAGTCCCAATAAGAAGCAGAGGGTGGAGTAAAGGTTGCATAGCATGGAAATAATTGGGGAGGTAAATCACAGGGATTAGGAGCCAAAAATGATAATGATAGGAGGAGGATATAGGGGGATATAGAGTCTTTTGACTGGAACTCAAGAATCCCCAGTCCCACATTAATCAATCAATAAGCATTTATTAAGCACCTACTATATGCTAGGCACTGTGCTAAGTGCTCGGTATATAAAAAAAATCAAAAGACCTGTTGGACATCACCAACCCAATTGGAACTCATTGTCTTCTTTTGTAAACTTACCCCTCCTCTTAACTTCTCTGGTTCTGTGGAGATGATCACTATCGGTTTTTTACATAGTAACAAAGAATTCTATATACAATGCCAATGCAGGGAGCACTGATACCCCAAGAATTCTTAAAAATATTTTTTTGTTTATTTTTAGTTTACAACATTCATTTCCACATGATTTTGAGTTACAAATCTCCTCCCCGTCTTCCCCCTAACCACCACACAAAAACAGAGCTCCCACTGAATACCCCCATCCCTAATCTGCTCTCTCCTATATCCTCCTCCATATCCCCTTCAACTTCCCAGTAGGGCAGGATGGATCTCCATACTCCAGTGCCTGTATATCTTATTTCCCAGTTGCATGTAAAAAATATAATAATAGTACTTTTTTTAAGCATTTGATTTTAAAACTTTGACTTCCAGATTCTTTCTCTTCTTCCCTTGTCACCCACCCTTACTGGAAAGATAAGCAATTCAATATAGGTTGTACAGAAAACATTTCCATAGTGGATATATTGAGAGACTAACTGCATTTCCTTCCATCCTATAATGCCACCACTTATTCTATTTTATACTTTGATCCTGTCCCTTTTCAAAAGTGTGTGCTTATAACTACCCTCCCCCCCCCCCCAATCTTCCCTCCCATATATCATCCCCCCTCTTATCGCATTCTCCCTTACTTTTCTGTAGGGTAAGATACCCAATTTAATGTGTATGTTATTCCCTTCTTAAGCCAAATTCAATGAGAGTAAGTTTGAACCATTCCCCTTTGCTTTCTTCTTCTTCCCCTCCATTGAAACAGTTTTCTCTTGTATCTTTTATATGAGATAATTTACCCTATTTTGTCTCTGTCTATCTGTTCTCATTATATTCCTCTCTTACCTCTTAATTTTATTTTTTAAATATCATCCCTTACTATTCAACTGATCCTGTGCCCTATGTCTATGTATACATGTACACATATATACACACATTCACATATGTATTCTCCTCATTGGCTTTTTGAGCCTCTTTCGCCTTTTGAGCTAGTTTTTTTTTTAAGGTGTTATTTTCTTCAGTCAGTTGACTCTCTTTTCATGATTTTCTTGCATCATTCTCATTTCTCTTCCCAATTTTTCCTCCACTTCTCTTTTAGTTTTCAAAATCTTTCTTAAGCTCCTCTATGGCCTGTAACCATTTCATATTTTTCTTGGAAGCTTTTGGTGCAAGAGTTCTGATTCATTGTCTTCCTCCCATTCCATGCTTTGATCTTTTTTCTCCCCAAAAAAGGAATCTAAAATCAGATTGCTGTGCTTGCTTTGCTTCCTTTGCTTGCTCATTTTGCCACTGAATTACTTGACTTTTGAGCTTTTTGCCACAGTAGAATTCTGCTTCCAGAGAGGAAAACTTTGTCCTAAATCGCTGGGGTTTTTGCAGCTGCTGGAGCTATTAGTTGGCTACCCTCTCTGAAGCCTCCACAGGCTCTAGCACCTGGTCATACAACCCAGGACCTCCACCCTAGACCACAATCCAGATCCAAGCATGTTAAAGCAAGTTTGATTACCCCTCAGAGTTGTTGCTTGGTCCCCCTATGATCTGCAGGCCAGGAGTTCTGGAAGCAGCCATGTGTAGCCTGCTCCCCAGCTGCAGCACCTCCATCACTTCTTGCCTACTCAACCTGGGGGCAACAGCCAGAGCACAATCTTTATCTGTGTGTTCCCAATGTCCACACTGACATTTTACTTTACCTTTGGCATTCATGGGTTGATAATTCTGGAAACCACCACAGCTGCTGGTGATCTGCACTTCAGAAGTCCCTCCACATGTGGCTGGTTGGGGCCACCCTGAGGCTAAGACTGCAGGCTTATGTGGGGCTGGGCTTGACTTTCAGCGTGCTGTGATAAACCCTTACTGCCAGCCTGTCAGGCTGCCTTCAGTGGGAGATTTGTTTCTCTCTGTCACTTTGTGGGTTCTGTAGCTCTAAAGTTTGTTTAGAGTCATATTTTATAGGTATTTGAGGTGGTTATGGGGGAGCTCATGGAGTTTTCTTGCTTCTGTGCTGCCATCCTGGCCCCGCCCCCCTCTAATTTTTTTTTTTTACTAATTTTCCTTCTATATTTATGATTCTTATTATTAGATTATCTCACTTCAATGTTATGCTTTTCCCCAAATCTTTATGTCTTTTCTTTTATTCCCAGTATTTTATTCCCAGGATTTCCTTATTATTCTTAGATTCCTCTCCCTTGTATTGCTTTACTGTCTCAGAAGAAGGCTTTCCTCAGCCCCTTTGCTTGGGGAAGCAGGGGGAGAATCTATGGAGGTTGTGCCAATTGATTCCATTATAAGAGTAAATTCCATGGTGATAAGAGAGAACATTTATTCCTATTTCTCTTTGATGCTGTTTCCTGCCTATTATTGCTAGCAGTTTCTTAACTTGAACTTCATAATCTCTCTTGGCTATAATCACATGCATGACAGTAGTAAAAGTTCCTTACCTGCCTTTTTTTTTCTAGTCGGAGTTTTATTGCATAGTAGTATCTCTCCCCCCATTTATAAGTTGCATTTCTCTTATTTCATGTGTCTGTGAAGAATCAATATCAATAAGTGGAGTATCAAGGAGCATGGAACCATATAGCTGCTAGAGGCAGCTGGTGACACAAAGGATGGGCTTGACCTGGAAAAGGATTTGAGGTCAAATTCAGCTTTAGACATTTATTAGCCCTATGACCCTGCATAAGTCATTTAACATCTATTTGCCTCAATTTCTTCAATTGTAAAATATGAATAATAATAGCATTTGTTTTCCAGGGTTGTTATGAGGATCAAATGTGATGATATTTGTAAAGAGGGTGGAGAACAGTTCCTAGAACACAGAATATGGTATATAAATGTTTATTCCCTCCCCTTCTTGCCCCCCTGCCTCCAAACTTCACCTTCCTTGCCCATCACTGGGAGAGGAAATAGTACTAGAAATTGAATGTATATGGGAAAAATATGGAGGTAGGAGAAATTGTTTGGTAATGAGAAGATATGGGATCAAATCCTATGCAAATATTGCAAATTGTTAAGGCTTCGGTAAAATTAGGGGTTGGATTAGATAATGCTAAATTCTAATGCTAAAATGCTAAACTGAGAAAACTTTAAAAAGTAGTTAAGAAGTGTCCTTGAATTCAGAACATTTTTTTTTGGACCAATCTCTTGAATTCCAACTATTTATATACATTTCTTGTAATTTTAGGCTTCATTCAGTCCTCTCACTCCCTGCTACTACCATGGAATGTGATCTTTTAATACTCACAGGCCAATGACTTTGACATTTTGACACATGACCTTGTCAGGTAACAACCACCATAATCACTCACCATGGTTTTTCTTTCTATGTTTCTACTTCTTCCTCTAGGAAGGAGATATAATTATGGATTATGATTGGAATTACACAGTTACACTTACAGATTACAATTGAAACAATACTTTGCGTAAATGTGTTTTAAAATGTCCAGCTACCCTCCAAATTACTGACTAAGGGATAAATACTTTATACTCCCCCTGGAATTTATCAAATGTACATGGCTTTAAAAATTTCCAAATGGAATTTGTCATCCTAATTAATCAAGTTATCTATGTGGAAAAGTGCATTGTGTGCATATGTTCAAAAAGGGTTAGTGGTTTAAAGGATATATGTAACTCACTAAAAATCAATTGCTTTAGGTTTCTTCCTCTTTCTAAAACATTTCACTTCAAAGAGGAATTTTAATTATATTGGCTCTAAGTGAATGTAAACTAAGTTAGTGTTGAACCAGCAGATGGAAAAATCCTTATCACTGAACAATGAAACAACTTGAATCCCTTTTTCTTCTTTTGCCATCTGGTATCTGTGCTCATATTTGAAAAATTAACCATTCAAAGAACAGTTGTTTTCTTTCTGCCATTGTCAGATGCTGTCTCTGAGCCATGCCTATGTTTTTGAAGGTAAAGTAAAAAAGCTACAAATACAAATGGAGACCTGAAATAAGAATTTAATACCACATACATGCCTTAATACATTCCATACATGAATGCATACTATAAAATGAGTCTGTTCCATATGGGAGTCAACATAAGATTGTTTCAATTAGCCAGTCATAAATATCATGAAAAAGTTAATGATGAAAATATGATATACAAGATTTTTACTTATGTACTGTGATATTATTGTAATTGAAATAAAAGGGTGAAAATTCCCTTTGTTCATAAACTTCTTGTCTTCTGTGTATGTTTTTATTCTTGATTTGAATGAATCATTATTCATTAAAAAGCATACATAATGATATGATAAGTAAAAATGTATAATTCATTCAGTTATTAAGGGAATAAGAAATTCCATAAAATCTCAATTATCCAAATATGGATAACATTTTAAAATTTGTATATCTATGTCATTAAAACAAAACAAAACAAAACAAAAAGATTCTCTGTCTGGCACAGCTTATATGTATAGTAAATCCTGGAGCATACATAGTAATTTAAATCCTAATTTAAACAAAACAGTCAGGCAAAGCTCCTGTTCCCCAAATCATAAAATATATTCCAAAGCCACAAAGAAATTATTTCTAGATTATCTGTTATTTCGTATTAAACACAAGACCTCTTTCCCATACCACACTCATTTTAGTCACTCGCTTTCATGGATATACCTATGTAAACGAGATGGCACATGGGGTAGAGGACAGGATCTGGGATCTAGAAGACCTGAGTTCAAACCTGGATTCAAACACTTACTAGCTATGTTAAACTGGGCAGGTTATTTAGCCTCTGTCTGCCTCAGTTTCCTCATATGTAAAATTGGAATGTTATCATCTTCTTCCCAAGGTTACTATAAGAATAAAACAAAATAATATTTGTAAAGTGTTTTGCAAACCTCAAAGCATTGCATAAATACCACCTAGCTGTTATTGTACCTTAGATTGTACTATTCCTTATATTTGTACCGCCCCCCAAATTTGGAACTTTCAATCTGTGCTCCACTTATAAGCTTCTATGTTGCCACTTTTCCAATTCCATCATTTGGATTATTCTTTTTCTTTGCCTTTATCATGGCCAATTGTTCGACTTAGCCCTATCCTCCTTTCTTTCACTCCTCACTTCACTTCCTCTCATGACCAGGTTTAGCTCCTTGTCTGGACACTTTTAATTGTATTTATTTAATTCAATCCAATCCAAGAAATGTTTACTAAGCATCTACTACATGAAAGGTACTCTACTAGGTCTTGGGAATGAAAGATGAAAAATGTCACAGTTCTTACCCACAAAGGAGTTTATAGTATACTAGCATACATAACATATATTCAAATAAATATTACACATGGTACAGTGTGGTACAGAAAAAGGAAAGATCCAGATAGGATTTTCACTAAATTTAATGACTCGACATTTGATTTGAGTTTTTTTTTTTCAGTGGAACTGTCATGAAAGGTGTAATGCCATGCACAGGAGTTTTCCAGAAAAACTACTACTGTGAACAGCTTTTTTTTAAGGTTATGATTACTCAGTATAGTGATCACTGTATTCCATAACAAAGGCAAAACATCCATGGAAAATCAAGGTACAGCACAGCATTCACAATATTTGAACTTATCACAGAAAGTCACAATATAATATTCACAACATAGTCTCAAAGTAAAATAGTCACTCTTAAGTTAATTCAGTCAGTCACAAAATAGTCACTCTTAAGTTAATTCAATCAGTCACTTATCCATAGTATGAAAGTACACAGCTAAAGTCTTCCACTCTTGGGACAAAGTTTTGTTTAACTCAATTAGTCACTTATCAGTAGTCTCAAAGTCTTCCACTCTTGGGTCAAAGTATTGATTAACTCAATCAGTCACTAATCAGTAACAATAGTCAAAGTACTCAAAGTACAAATCAGTCACTTATTCAGCAAAGTCTTACTAAGTATCATACACAAAATCCTCTATCCTTTAGATCACTAGTAAACTGTAATTCCATAATTACTCAGTACCCAAGGAGAGGTCTTTTCTTCATCTTGACTTGGGGCCTGTTCTCATATTTCCTGGATCCCCTTCCATGGTCCCAGATTCTACCTAGATTCAATGGCAGACAGTTCCCAGTTCCTTGACCAGCTCTCTGGGGAGGTCCTGCTCCACACTGGCATTCACAGGGTCTGGTCCATGTCAGATCCTTCACCATTTCTGTTCCAAGGAATTCAAGGCTCAACCAAGCCACAAACAAACAAAGTCTCAGCATCCTGGTCATGCTTCAGTGACCTGGGCTCCTGGCTCCTGGGCTCCTGGGATCCTGTTCAGAAGAAGCTCCACTAAGACAAGATTTCAGGACTCAGTTCTCCATTCTTCTGTAGCTGTTCTGCCACCAGATCTCAGTTTCAAGGAAATTCTGACTGTGTCTCTATGGGGCTTTTCTTATATACACAGTATTACCTACTTCACTTCCTTCAGCCAACCTCTTCCTGTTATGTCAGTTAACAGGAGACAGGAGTTCATACCTTTTGTTCCTCCAATCAGAGGCTTGATCAGTTACTAAGTGTTAAGTATCTGCTATTTTGCCAACACAAAGGGATCTTCAAATTCAAAATTACATTACCATTACAAAAGGCTTCACAGAGGAGGTTGCATCTGAACTGAACTTTGGAAAAGGATTTTAATGTTTGATGACCTATTAAACAAGAGTCCATTGCCTCTTTCACTTCTATGAGGCAAAAACAGTGGGATGCTGGCAAATATTTAACAACGTGCTTTCTGAAAAAAAAAAGTATGCAAGGCACACTTTTAAATTTAATTTCTATTTTCAATATTTTCTCGTTACTTTCTTAAATTAGAAGCTTAAAAAAATCTGTGATCTTTAACATTTGTTGATTTCTGTCATGTAAATTCTCCTATTGAAAATTTAACAATTGGCTCCCTTGAGCCAGTCTGACCTTACTCCCTCATCACTCAGGACAGGAGTTAGGAAGACTTGGGTTTAAGCATTGTCTTTGACTCTTATTGTTTTTTTTTTTTAGTTTTTTGATAATTTGTTTCCTTTTAGCTCACAGGATTTAATTCCACAATTCCTTGAGTTTCACATTCTGTCCTCCTCCCTACCCTCCCCCGCCATGGCGGCATATAGTCAAGTATAAGATCTGTAAATACTTTCACATTATACATTAGTCAGGTTATAAAAACAGATTGTATCAGATGGAATGAAAAATGGTAAAGGGGAAATAAAACCAAACAAGAGAAGGAAAAAGATCAGGTATTTTGCTTCCACCTGGATATAAACTTAGTTATTTCTAGTTTTTTCTCTGGATGCACATATTTCTCTCCATCATGAGTCTTTTGGGATTGACTTATATCACTGCATTGCTGAGAAGAGGCCAGTCTATCAAAGTTGGTCATCACACATATGTTGTGTCTGTAATTGTGTACAAATTTTACTGGTTCTACTCTTCTCACTCAGCATCAGTTTGTATAAGCCTCTCCAGGTAAATATGAAGACGGTCTGCTCCTCGTTTCTTACAGGACAATAGTATTCCATAACATGCATATACCACAACTTTCTTCCTCTGAAAACTGCCTGTTCATATCCTTTGACCATTTATCAATTGGGGAATGACTTGTATTCTTATAAATTTGACTCCATTTTCTGTATATTTTAGAAATGAGTCCTTTGTCAGAGATATAGGTTGTAAAGATTCTTTCCCAATTTCCCAACTCCCTCTTAATCTTGGTTATATTGGCTTGGTTTGTACAGAAACTTTTCAATTTCATGTAGTCAAAATTATTCATTTTATATTTTATAATGTTCTCTAATTCTTGTTTAGTCATAAAGACTTTCCCTCTCCACGAGTCTGACAGGTAAACTATTCCTTGTTTTAGGAGACTGCTTACAGTATCAACCTTTATACCTAAATCATGCACCCATTTAGACTTGATTTTGGTATATGGTGTTAGATAATGGTCTATGTTCAGTTTCTGCCATAATATATTCCAGTTTTCCCAGCAGTTTTTGTCAAATAGTGAGTTCTTATCCCCAAAACCAGGGTCTGGGGGTTTATCAAACAATAGATTACTATAGTGATTGACTTCTGAATCTGGTGTGCCTAATCTATTCCATTGATCCACTCCTCTATTCCTCAGCTAGTACCAAGTAGTTTTGATGACTGCTTCTTCATAATACAGATTGAAATCTGGTATAGCTAGTCCACCTTCTCTAGCATTTCTCTTCATCAATTCCCTTGATATTCTGGACCATTTATTCTTCCAAATAAATTTTGTTACTACTTTTTCTAGCTCTATAAAGAAGTTTTTTGGTAAATTAATTGGTATGGCACAAAATATATAATTTAATTTAGGTAAAATTGTCATTTTTCTTATATTAGCTCGACCCAGCCATAAGAAATTGATATTTTTCCAATTACTTAGTTCTGAATTTATTTGTGTGAAAAGTGTTTTGTAGTTGTGGTCATATAGGTCCTGGGTTTGTTTTGGCAGGTAGATTTCCAAATATTTTATAATGTCTACAGTAACTTTAAATGGTATTTCTCTTTCTATCTCTTGCTCTTGAATTTCATTGGAAATATATAAGAATGCCAAGGATTTGTGTGGGTTTATTTTAATATCCTGCAATTTTGCCAAATTTATTGTCTCAAGTAGTTTTTTACTTGATTCTCTAGGATTCTCTAAGTATATGATCATACCATCTGCAAAGAGTGATAGCTTGGTCTCTTTGTTTAATTTGATTCATTTGATTTCTTTTTCTTCTTTAATTGCTACTGCTAACATTCCTAGTAGTAGATTGAATAAGAGGGGTGATAGTGGACAGCCTTGTTTCACCCCTGATCTTATGGGAAATGCTTCTAGCTTCTCCCCATTACATATAATACTTGCTGATGGCTTTAAATGGATGCTACCTATTATTTTAAGGAAGGCTCAATTTATTCCTATACTTTGTAATGTTTTTTAATAGGAATGGATGTTGCATTTTGTCAAAAGCCTTTTCTGCATTTATTGAGATGATCATGTGGTTTCTTCTAGTTTTATTGTTGATATGATCAATTATACTGATGGTTTTCCTAATATTAAACCATCCTTGCATTCCTGGAATAAATCCTACCTGATCAAAATGTATTATTCTTGAGATAAGTTGCTGTAGTCTTTTTTAACTAGTATTTTATTTAGAATTTTTGCATCTATATTCATGAGGGAGATTGGTCTATAATTTTTGTTTCTGTTTTATCTCTTCCTGATTTAGGTATCAGTACCATATTTGTGTCATGAAAAGAATTTGGTAGGACTCCTTATTCACTAATTTTCCCAAATAGTTTGTAGAGTATTGGAATCAATTGTTCTTTAAATGTTTGATAGAATTCACTAGTAAATCCATCTGGCCCTGGAGATTTTTTCCTAGGGAGTTGACTGATGGCTTATTCAATTTCTTTTTCTGAAATGGGGTTATTTAAGTAATTTACTTCCTTTCAGTTAATATGGGCAACTTGTATGTTTGTAAATATTCATCCATTTCCCTAATATTGTCAAATTTATGTGCGTACAATTGGGAAACATAGTTCCTCATTATTGTTTTGATTTCTTCTTTGTTGGAGGTAGATTCACCTTTTTCATTTTTGATACTCATAATTTGTTTTTCTTCTTTCTTTTTTATCATATTGACTAAGGGTCTATCAACTTTGTTGTTTTTTTTCATAAAACAGCTCTTAGTCTTATTTATTAGTTCAATATTTTCTTAATTTCAATTTTATTAATCTCTCCTTTGGTTTTCAATATTTCTAATTTAGTATTTAATTGGGGATTTTGTATTTGTTCTTTTCTAGGTTTTTCAATTGCATGCCCAATTTGTTGAGCTCCTTTTTCTCTAATTTAATCATGTATTCACTCAGGGATATAAAACTTCCTCTAAGAACTGCCTTTAATGCATCCCACAAATTTTGGTATGTTGTCTCATTATTATCATTCTCTTGAATGAAATTACTGATTGTTTCTATAATTTTTTGTTTGACCCACTTGTTCTTTATTATTAAATTTTTTAATTTCCAATTAGTTTTTAGTCTGTCTTTCCATGGCCCTTTATTGCCTATAATTTTTATTGCATCATGATCTGAGAAGTATGCATTTAATGTTTCTGCCTTACTGCATAGATTTTTCAGGGTTTTATTCCCTAGAACGGGGTCAGTTTTTGAGTATGTGCCATGAACCGCTGACAAGAAAGTATATTCCTTTTTATCCCCATTCAGTTTTCTCCAGAGATCTATCATACCTATCATCTCTAAAATCCAGTTTACCTCCTTAACTTCTTTCTTGTTTATTTTGAGGGTAGATTTATCAAGTTCAGAGAAGAGGAGATTAAGGTCTCCCACTAGTATAGTTTTTCTATCTATTTCTTCCTCTAATTCCTTTACCTTCTCCTCTAGGAATTTGGATGCTATAACACGTGGTGCATATATGTTAAGTAATGATATTGCTTCATTCTCAATGGTGCCTTTTAACAGGATATAGTTTCCTTCCTTATCTCTTTTAATTAGGTCAATTTTTTGCTTTTGCTTTATCTGAGATAAGGATTGGTACCCCTGCTTTTTTTTTTTTTTACTTTAGCTGAGGCATGATATATTTTATTCCATCCTTTTTCCTTTACCCTGTGTGTATCCATCTGTTTCAGATTTGTTTCTTGTAAACAGCCTATTGCAGAATTATGATTTCTAATCTATTCTGCTATCTCTCTCCGTTTTATGGGAGAGTTCATTCCATTCACATTTACAGTTATAATTGTTATCTGTTTCTTTCCCTCCATCCTATTCCCACCCCTGTTAATGTTCATATTTTCCCCCCTTTCCCTTCCCCCCTTTAATAGTTTTCCTTTTAACCACTGCATCCTTCTGTATTCCCTTATCAGCCCCCCTCCCTTTACCTCCCTTTTCCCCTTACTTCTTCCCTCCCTACTACCCCCCCTGCCCCCCATTTTCATAGCCCTTTCCCCCTCCTACTGCCTGGAAGATATTTTTATACTTAATGAAGTATGTTATTTATTCTTCGCACCAAGAGTGAAAGGAACAAATCTCATGCGAAACTCCTCTCCCTCCCCTCTTTCCCTCTAAAATGATACTTTTTCATTTCTTCTCCATAGAGTCCTATGCTTAACTGGTTGTTATTCACTCGTTGCATCAGAACCAATGAGGAAAAAGCTCATATGATTCCCATCTCCTTTCCTTCTTTTCTTCTGCTATACAGTTTTTATGCCTCTTTGTGTGGCATAATTTACCCTTTTCCATTCATTCATTCCCTTTCTTCCATTGCAGTCCCTTTGTAGCCCTTAATAAGATTTTTTTAATCGTCATTTTGTGTATTTTATACTCATACCCTCTACTTTTCTATGAACGGTTTGCTCTTATCAAATAGCAGAGAGTGTGTGTGAGTGTGTGTGTGTGTGTGTGTGTTTCTTGTTTACCTTTCTACATCGCTGTTTCATCTCGTAATTGGAGGTTGAATTTTCCATTGAGTTCTGGCTTTTTTATCAAGAGGGTCTGGAACTCTGTTATGTCGTTGAATTACCATCTCTTTGCTTGAAAGAATATGCTCAGTCTCACTGGGTATGTCATCCTTGGTTGTAACCCAAGCTCTTTTGCCTTCTAGAAAATTGTATTCCACTGCCTCCGATCTTTCAGTGTAGAGGCTGCCAAATCCTGTGAGATCCTCACTGTTGTTCCTTGATATTTGAATTGTTTCTTTCTGGCCGCTTGAAGTATTTTCTCTTTTATCTGGTAGTTCTGGAGTTTGGCCACAACATTTTGAGGACTTTTCAGTTTGGGATCTCTTTCAGCAGATGTCCAGTGGATTCTCTCAATTTCCATTTTACCCTTAGGTTCTAGTATCTCAGGGCAGTTTTCCTTAATGAGCTCTTGGAGAATGTTGTCCAGGCTCATTTTTTCATCATGATTTTCTGGTAGGCCTATGATTCTCTCATGGATCTGTTTTCCAGGTCAGTTATTTTTTTCTTGGAGGTATTTTACCTCTTTTTCCAGTTTTTCATTCTTGTTGTTTTGTTTGACTAATCCTTGGGTCCTGATAGAGTTATTTGCTTCAATTTGGTTGATTCTAGTTTTTAGCAAATCATTTTCCTTGGTTAATTTTTGGAGCTCCTTTTCCATATCATACACTTTTCTTTTTAGAGAGATGTTTTCTTCATTATAATGTTTTTTATAATTCTGCTATTTTGGTTTTGAGAGAATTATTCATTTTGTCTTTTATCTCTCTCATTTTGTTTTCAAAGTTCCTTTTGATCTCATGTAGGAGAGCCTTCTGTGCTTGGGACCCATTCCCTGTTGATGTTTCAGCTGTGGGTGTGGAGTCCACATTGTCTCCCTCTATGTTTGGTTCCTCCCTCTGAGGATAGTAGGACTCCAGAATCTTTGTCTTTGTAGTCTGCTTTCTACCCATTTTGAGGCAGGGCCCTAGCCATGCCCTTCCTTTAGGGTTTCCAAGCCTTTACTGCTGAGGGTTTTGCCCTGGGGCGAGTCACTATGTTTTCGGGGTCAGAGGGAGGGTTTGGAGCAGGTGAGGTTCACTCTGTTATCCTGGTCTTTGGAGGTCCTGATAGGGGCTTTTTTTTTTTTTAAATTTCTGGGCTATGAAGTGGTAGCTCCAGGAGTATTTGCTGTCCAGGACAGGGGCCTCTGTATTTGCTTCTTATCTTGTTTTTTTCTGTCCCAGCCCTTTGATGATAGGCCTGGTAATGGCCCTTGTGGTTGGTGGGAAGACTTGCCCTCTGAGTTGATCAGGCCCCTTCCGGGCCTGCCTCTGCATCTGCCTGCTGCTCATTCTGGGCCTGCCTCTTGACTCTTATTGTTGATGGATCTCTGGACAAATCACTTGATTTCTCAGTGCTCTGGCAATTCTCTAAGACTAGATGTTGCAGAGCAGTTGCCAATCATCATCCCCTCACTGGGATGGAGAGGTAAAAGAAAGGGAATAATTATTTATCAAGTACCTAATATTTGTCAATCACTATACTAAATGTTTTTGAGATATTATCTCTTTTTATCCTCAAAACAACATTGTGATATAAGTGTTATCATAATCTCCATTTTATAATTGAGTCAACTGAGACAGGTTAAATGCTTTCACCAGGGTCATAGTAAGTGTCTGAAATGGAATTTGAAATCAGGTCTTCCTGACTGCAGGCTCAAGGCTGTACCACCCAGCTATCTCTAATGACTTCTACCAATGGAATCATATGTCTAGTTACAAAAAAAGAAAGGAAGGAAAGAGAGAAAACAAAAAAAAAAACCAACAAAGAAACACCCAAACTCATTTTCTGGTTAATTTGATTTCTTCACTCTAGGTCCATTGTGGCTGAGAATCAATAAAGAAAATCATGAAATCAAGCCCCTCACCTGGGGCCTTCATTTCTGTTCCTCAATTCTTTCTACTGTATATCTTTATAAGTTCCCTTTCTCATTCCCTACAGTGTTTATTCCACAGTTTCCTTTTTCTCATTTCTTCTGTAACCTCAACACTTATAAGAGAGGACTTGGCTTTCTATTGCACTGAGAACTTTTTGATCATTCAATGTGAGTTCCCTCAGGGCCATGTTTCCCCTTCACAAATCCCTATCCTTCCTTGATACATCTTAGCATTGTTAATCAGTCTATCCTCTCTCTTTTTTTTTTTTTTGTCAAAAAGGGTTATCCTTGCTTCTATGGTTAATTTCTCTTCCTGAACCCTTTCTATCATTCCCTACAATTCACTCTAGTAATCATCCTTTCTCTTTCATGTAACTTCAATTTCTCTCTCACCACTGGGTCTTCCCATTATGACTAAATCTTGCATAGGTCTTCTTAAACTCTTAATGTGTGTGAACTCAAAGGAGAGAAGTGATCAAGCCTAAATCCCCAGCCCTGACTTCTATTTCAGGTTCTCAGTCTGTGTCTCTAAATGCCCATAATGCCTTAGGACTTGAATGTACCAAAGGAATTTCAAACTCCTCAACAACACCCAAGATTATTATGTTTTTTTCCTAATTGGTAGCTATGGACAATGGAAAGAATATTGAATTTGTGGTGAAATAGTCTGGGCACAAAAGTTTCCTCATCTAACATGGGGATAATAACATATATCTTCATTAATTATCTCACAGAGTGGTTTGAGGGTCATATGAGATAAATAAGATATGTAAAACATTTTGTCAATGTTACAAGTTGCAAACAACAACAACAGCAGCAACACAAGTCCTGGCTCTCAAAGAACTCACAGTCTAATGGAGGAGAAAACATGCAAACAAGTAACACGTTATTTTCAAGATCAATTGGCAATAACAATAAAGCAGAGGTGCCAGCATTAAAATGGATTAGAAAAGGTTTATTTTATTGAAGGTAGGATTTTAGCTGGATGCTAGAGACCCAGGAGTTAGGGAACTAGAGAAACTAAGAGATGGATGTAGGAGGGAGTGGTATGGTTTGGCAACAATTTTGAAAAAAAAAAGATTTTTGGGTCTTAGTGACTGCAGCTCAACATAAGTGAACCGTCAAAAAATGCTAATGTCAACTTGCATTTCATTTTAAAGAGAAAGAACTCCCAGGAATAAGGCAATGAAAGTTCTTCTATACTCTGTTATAATTAGTACACATTTGGAGAACTGTGTTTTAAAAGAATATTGATAACCTAGAAAACATCCCAAGTAGAACAATTAGAATTGATAAACAGCCTTAAGGTCATATCGTTTGAAAATTGTTTGAAGGAACTGGGGACATTTAGCCTGGGGAGGGAGAAAGATTGGAGGGGGAGAAATGATAGTTGTTTTCACATATTTGAAGAGCTGTCACTTGAAATGAGATCAATCTTGCATTATTTGGGTGGAAGAAGGAACAAAGGGTAGAAGTTGTAAAGAAGAAAATTGAGGCTTATTGCCCTAGGTTCTCCTTGGAGGGACAAATTATTCTTTTAAAGTTTGTTCTATTATGTATCTAAAGGGAACAAAAATATAATTTCATGGAATGCTAGGCCATTTTGAATTTTGGTGCTCATGATGAATATTTGTAAAATGACCACAGAGAAGATAATTTTAGTTTGTGTGCTGAAATCTGTTATAGACGATGGGAAAAAAGGAATTCTAGAAATAATTCAATAAGACCCTTTGCATGGAACACGTTCTTATACCTTTTGACTATAATGTTTTGGTTGCAGGATCATAGATTTAGACCTGAAAGGTCATGTAGAACAAACTCCTCATTTTGCAATTGACGAAAGGGAGATGGAAAGGTTATGACTTGCCAAAGTTCATGTGGTTAATTGGTGGAACTTTAATTCAAACTCAGATAATATGACTAAAAATTCATCACTCTTTTCTACACATTCTCTATAAATACTCCATAAGTGCTCCATAAATGCCTCTTGAATGGAACACAATGTATTTTGGGTCACCCCTTTGAACACTTTCTTTGAATTTCTCCCAAGGCTAGGACATTGATGGTTTATTGTTTATGGATTATAAAAAATGTATTTGTTTTGGTAGAGTAAAACTAATCCTCACCAGCTCTCTTTGCCCTCTCTTACATAAATTTAGACCAACTAAGTTACTTTGATAGGTATTGTTTCAGGATGACTTTGTATTTCTTGAAAATTTTACTTAATAATGTGATTGTAGAAATATTTCTTGCTATAGAGTGACATTTGTGAAAGTCCATCTATTGTCTTTATACATCTTCATCAAGGCTAACCTCAATTTATGTAAATAAATCTCACCTTAACTTTGTGTTGACTTTCCTTAATTTTTTTAAGGTAAACCTTGAACTGACTGCCACGTATAGTGTCAAAAATGCCTGGAATGGCATAAAACTTCTTTGTAGTTTTTCTTTATAGGTGTTAAAAGATCTCAAAGACTCTTTTTTTTAATTGTTCAATGGCAGTAGAGTGTTTTTATCTTCAACTAATCCAACGACATTCCAAGTTCTTAGTCAATGCAAATTTTTTTTCCTTATGAAAGCAAACACCATAAGAGTAGGAAACTATGACCACTGTCCATTGGTCTTTGAGTCTCCACGACTGTCTCTTTCCAAGGCCTGGACAATTTTCTAGGTAACTATTTTCTTTACTCTCGTTAATCAATGACATCTTTCTTTCTTCATCAGTGCTTTCTTTACATCTTTTCATCCTTTGAACTTCTTATACTTCTTATGGCATTTTCCCTTATGCTATTTTAAATGTGTTCAAATAGAACCAAACAGAGATTAATGATAGTTTCCACAAAAGAAAGTTACTAGTTCTCCCTTTCCATTTCCCGAAGACCTTCCCATTCCTCCTTTACATCAACTTTCCAACCCAGTATCACTTTCAATCCATGAACTTAATCAGCAGTGCCATGTCTTCCTTTTAACAGAACTGAAATGTTAAAGAAGGAATATGATCTCTCCATTCTTAGATCAGTATTTGACAGTATTGTTAGAACATGAGACTGTGACACTCTCTGAACATAGAAGTTAATATTTCAATACCAGAAAAGAACATGGACATGTCAGGGGTTGTGGTATCTTTGGTTTTGTGACGGAGTTACCTTTGACTAAAAATGGACATGGCAAAATTATACTATCTGTAGATGCTGTGGTCAGAGATTATAACAAGGTTCTCATATGGTAAATTCTGCTATTTTTAGGTTTAAAGCAAAAGTGTTTGAGGAAAAAAGGGAAGTTATATTTGAGAATGCAAAATGAAAAGTGTGTAGCAGGGCTTTCATGCATATTTGTCCCAGGTGATATTTGGCATTGAATATATATTTTTTGCTGGGAGATTAGTATCAGTGTTTCTAGGAGGCATTGAACTTTAGCATTTCCTGTTTCCTTCTTTAGATTAAATCTGCAATCGTGCTATATTGTGAATTTTTTTCACATTTAACCTTTCAGCATTGTATTAAAAATAAAATAATGAGGAATGGATGAGGAGCAAAGAGTGTTCATGAGCTGTGTGGGAGTCGATGGCAAGTGGCATCACTGATTCCCAGCCTTTCTCTTACTCCACAGAAGAATGTTGTTTTCATGCCTCTATGCAGTTTGCCATTTTTGAAGGGCATAACTAATGGATGTGCACTTCTATGAAAATGGAGAAAGGTCAACTAGTGCCCCTTAATCAGTTAAAAAAAACAACTCTGG
The DNA here is from genome assembly GCF_028583685.1 of Petaurus breviceps papuanus. Lineage (NCBI taxonomy): Eukaryota > Metazoa > Chordata > Mammalia > Diprotodontia > Petauridae > Petaurus > Petaurus breviceps. Next base: position 1,421,279 of record NW_027185653.1, read on the forward strand.
TTTCCAGATTTATGGGGATCTGTAAAGAAATATAATTGTTAGAAGCTCACCCTACAACTTAGTGAAAATTTCTGCTGATTTCCTTATAGCATATGGCCTTTTAAAATGTCAGTAACTTTGTTAATTCCTAGCCAATTATTTCCAAACTTTGGAAGGCATAGACTTACTGTGGAAACATATAATTTTACATAGGTATGTATATTTGCAAATAGTGCATATACACATTTTGGTTTTCCCCTAATTTCCAAAGAGGATGTTATGATTTTATTCTTATACTAAGTCATCAATGAAAGGAGAGAGATTTAATTTGAAAATCTTTCCATTTTGAAAATGCAAGAAAACATTTTGTAAAATATGAAAACTTCAGCCAGTTGACCTTTCTTTCTAGAAAAATTCATTGTTAACTTTGCATATGGTTATTTAAGCATGGTAATGGTTGACCAAAGGAGATAAACCCTGTTCAAAAGCAAACCACAGTAGCCATGTTTTTTTTTTAAGGGGGAGATTTGCGGGAAAGGGTTTGCAGGGGTGGTGATGTGGTAATTTAACAGCATAAAAATTATATTGCAAATACTTATAGCTGAATGCATAAATTCAAGTCAAATTCAAGGAATCTCACTTGATGGTTTCAAACTTGTATCAAATAAAAGCCATGCAATATACCATTTGTCTTTCCAATTCTCCAAGTTCAATTTAATTCAAGACACATTTATTACGAGCATTCTACATTAGTTGAAACACATTTAGAGACTTATTTCTTACTAACATTGACCTGAAGAAGACTAGGAATCTGACAGCTACTCCTGAAAGGAGTAGATATTCTCAGCCTTTGAACAAATCTAAAAAAAGTTAGTGGAATTGAATTGAATCAGCAGAGATCCTGTGCCAGTGTTTATGCAGCCCTTTAATTATTCTTCAAATTTGATTTTAAATGGTTGCGTATAAAGATATTGCATTTAGAATAAGAGGACTTAGATTAGAAATATTATTCTGCTACCTTTGTGAATTTGGATGTCATATAATCTTTCTAAAACTTCAGTTTCCTCATCTGTAAAGAAAAAAAGATGGATGATTTCTCATGTCTTCGCCATCTTATGATCCTGTGAGCCTTTTTTATTGATCCCCCCATTTCCCATCTCCAGGCTTTTTGTAATGACAGTCCTCCATACTTGGAATGTAATCCCTTCTTAGCTTCAACGCTTAGAAGCCCTTGTTTCCTTCAAGGTTTGGTTCAGCTATCCTTTCCTACAGAAAGCATTTTCCAATATTCCCAGCTGCTACTTCTTTTGCTCAGCAGAAAATTATCTTTATTTTGTGTAAATTTCGTAAACATTTCCCCCAGTAGAATGCAAGTTCATTGATGGCATGTATTGTTTCATTTTCATCTTTGTATCTCTCCAAACTAGAACATTTATAGGCATGTTGTTTCTGTTGAGTTGTTTCAGTTGTGTCTGACTCTTCCTGACTCCATTTGGGGTTTTCTTGACAAAGATATTGGAGAGATTTGCCCTTGTCCAAACCTGCCCAGGGTCACCCAGCTAGTGTCTTGAGGAAATAGTTTTACTTAGGTCTTCCTGACTCCAGGTCCATTGCTCTATCTACTGGGCCACCTTGTTGCTTCCAAATGATAAACTCATAAAATATTTCTTAAGAGATTCAACAAGCAAAATAATGCTACTCAATCCAATGCAGCCTTCTAATTATTAATGTAATCTATCTATCTAAGATGTCTTAGCAATGACTAAAGTAAAGGGAAATAGAGACATCAGTGAGCTAGGAAATATGTGTAACCTACTTTCCTCAGTGTTGTCAGATTTATGTTGTCTTTTGCTGTTGGAAGAGCTTCTGCTCAGAGTTTTTACATTTTTGGAAAGATAGAAGATGTAATTTTAGAACTTCATGGTGAATGTTCCCCATGAAAGGCTAGAAAGTAGCAGAGTCCACTAGGCTACTTCCTTAGGCACAAGTAAGGGAGAAGAGATTGATAATAGAGATCACTTTGTGAGGGCATTCATTGACCCACAAAAAACTAAAGGAAATAGGCACAATGAAGCTTGTAGTATTGTAGCAGAAGAAAAACTGTTTGGAGAAAAAGAGAGAAAAAAGAAAATGTCTGGCTTGGCACCCAGATATGTAGTATGAGTGGGATCAGAGGGAGATCTCTCAGAGAGATCAAGTGTATATCACCTCCAGCAGTGTCTACCCACTCTATTTCTTCTGAGCACTTTCTGGGGGAAACCTCCATTATTTTAAAAACTTAACTAGTCCTTTCCTTGGGGCAGGTTGGTGATACAGTGGATAGAGGGCTTGAAGTTCCTGAGTTCAAATGTAGCTTCAGACACTTAATAGCTTTGTGATCCTGGGCAAGTCACTTAACCTTATTTGACTCAGTTTCCTCATCTGTAAAATGAGATGAAAAAGGAAATGGCAAGCCTTTCCAATATCTTTGCTAAGAAAACCTTAAAAAGGGTCTTAAAGAGTTGGACATGACTGAAAAAGACTTAACAGCAACAAAAATTCTTTCCCTTCTATCTGGCATCAGATATGCTTGAAAGAAAGGTGGAGGTGAAAGAAATGGGCAAGGAAAACTTTTTATAATAATTGTGTTAGCAAATTACATGGTCCTCAAGAGTCAAATCATTTGGATTGAGGGAACATAAGAAATTGTAAAAAATGAGTTAGATGAGGAATTTATAAATAATATTTTACTGGGGTTAATTTTGGCGTATATTCCAAATTATTAGAATATTGTACCTGGGACCAACCAGTGACTAATAGTCTCAGAAGAAAGTATAAATGGTGAGGAGTGAGACAGAGTAAGCTACTCACTGTAGTACTAAGTGGTAGCCATAAGATATATTACATGTCCTTCAGCTGGTAAAGTAATTGACTAATTCCATGACAATCTGCTCTCTTTGTAATAGCTGCCACCAAGTAAGGCTGAATTCACTATTGCTAGGTGGACCTGTAGCACTCACCACCCAAACCACCTGTCACATTATTATCAAGCAAAGTGTAAAACACAGAGATATGTTTGTCAAAAGTATTTGCCATTATCACAGATAACAGTTCTGCATAGATTCCATATGCAAAAGAAATTCCCTATAGATAAAGTGCTCCAGATGCTCCTGTTTGCAAATGACAATATAGTGTTTGCATTAAGCCTTGAAACACTGCAGAGCCTTCTAAAAGAGATCCATAATTACTCAAGAGTTCAAGTTAACAATGCACACAGGAAACAAGGAGATGGAGGATGCCTATTGTCCAGACTGTGATATGCAATTGAATGGACAGCTGATACAGCTGGTTCATTAGCTCACATATTATGAACAGACACCATAGATGGACAATAAACTGGGCCCAGAATTGAATAGGGGGAGGATAGGAGGCTGCATTACACTTAAGAAATTGTACAGTTCATTCAATGACCTCAAGTTTCTTCTTGAAACAAAACTCCATGTTTCTTTTTAAATAATATTCTTCTGGGATACTATATGTATGTGGATTATGGAACATAAATGTTTTTGAGAAATCAAAATTTGGGGTCATCCAGAGGGAAATGGATAGATGCATGATAGCAATAATAAGCTGTACATAAGATGCAATATAAAATTTCCAAAAAGAAGATACATATGGCCAGAAAAGAAAATTGACTTAAACATGAGTTAGGAATAACAAAATAACAATTTGAGTACAGCATTCGCAGCCATATAGTGTCAAATAATTCAGAGAAAGACTCTCACAACACCCAGAGGTCCCTTATGAACTATTTGGGGTAGGACATGAAGATAGGTTTTGTAGAAGAGTTCTATGGGTGAATGTTGTTTCCAGACTCATGGCATCAGAGACTAATTTAATAATGAAAGAAGTGACCTTTATATGAAACTTATGATCATATAATTATCAATTCTCTCTCTCATGGAATAAGAAAAATGCATTTAGACTAAGCACCAAAAAACATAATGGTTCTTGAAGTGTTGTTTTATAAAAAAATGGGAACCATTTCCCCTTTGAATTGAACACACTACTGATATTACAATGGAAATCATTAAGAAAATATGACTCAACATGGAAATTGTTCACTCAATTTTTCAAGGTCATATTGAATGTTTAAAATGAAAAAAGTAGGTAATACTTATAATTTTGCCCTTATTATGAGTGTGCTTTTATCTCAGTATTTCAAATGATCTATTATTTTATGGACATAAATCACAACTCCTCCATGACTTAGTATATGGTTTTATGATTAGTTGGGACCAAAAAAATAACATGTCCTAATTCTTCTGAGTCAACAAATAATTTGGTTTGAAGACTGTTAATTGCACTAAAGACAGACTCTTGCTGGTGTTTTTTGCTATAAATGGGTTGAAAATTTTAATGTTAAATAAATATCAATGATGATGCATAGCTAGCTAGGTAAATAATTTATTAAGAACTTTAAGAACTTTCTATATGCTTGTTGGGCAGTGAGGTGATACAGTCAATAGAACACTGAGCTTGGCATGAGACTCATCTTAATGAGTGCAAATCTGACCTGAGACACTTACTAGGTATAGGACCCTTTTTGCCTCAGTTTTCTCATCTGTAAAATGAAGAGAAAAAGAGAAATAAATGGCAAATCATTCCATTATGTTTGCCAAGAAAACCTCAAAATAGGGTCATGCAGAGTTGGACACAACTGAAACGATTTACCAACAACATATGCCTGTCAGTATGCTAAATGCTGGGGAAATAAACACAAGCAAATGACAATTTGGGCCTTCATTGAAAACTCTAATGGAGGAATTAGCATAAAGGGGATCTGGAATGCAGGGAGGAAAGAGGGTAACAACAATGACTTTTTGCACTGGATCATATAATTTATGTATGGAAAGAACTTAAGACATCATTTAATCCAAACCTCTTATTTTATAGATGAGAAGATCAAGGTCTTGATCAAGGAGATCAAAAGCAAGTGACCTATCCAAGATCAAACATGTAGTATATAGCTGAGCCTGATTTGAATCCAAATGATCTGATTTCAATGTTCTGGCTCATAGTGCCACCATTTAGATCACATAGTATCTTAATATGATGATTTTGTGATGATCTTGTAGAAATGGTAATTGTAATTTAACTTAAATAATGTAATGTCATAGAGTAGAACACATGGTTTCTCCATTTGTAAGTGGAGCTTATTTGATTGTTAATCTGTATCTCAGAACTGATTATACGACCTCCCGAGGGCCACTAGCCTAATGAATGCAATGTTAGCAAGTTTAGTTACAAATTTCCCTCACCCCATGTTGTCTTTCAATTTTGAAATGACTATGTTTATTTCCTTTATGTTTTCAAAAAGCAAAAGGAATTAATACAACTCCCTTCCAAACTAAGACCCCACTAGGAAAACTTTCAGACAGTAATCAAGTGTCTTAATATGAGGTTATATATAGGCTATTAAGTAAATTTAAATTTAGCAGTTTCTTCTACCAACACTGTGATTATTATTTACAGCAAGGGTACAGGGGAAATCGGGGAATGTCTTGGAATTTACCTTTAGAATTATGGAAACTCTGCTTGCATAATTAAAGGGTAGTTAGTAAATTCCCTTTTATTTTCCAACCTATTTAAGCAGATCATATATATGCCAATATTTCTTTGCTAACTATGGTGAAAGAGACAACTAACTTTAAATCTTCCATTGCTGAATAATACCCATAATAACTATGTATAATATATAGTTGATAATTACTGAACACACTGAGGTTTTTCAGGAAGTGTGGCATGGATACAAATTTCTACTTCATTAATTGACTTTATAGACTGTATTTTGCTGCTTGTGAGAAGGTGATTTTTTTGCCTGTTTCAAAGTGGTATTACTTTCCAGCTTGTTAACAAGAATACCTTTGTTACTGGAACTTTTTTCTGAAGTTTCACTGGAGCTCTCTCTGACCTATTTCTAATGATTTTCAAGCTCTAAAAATTTCTCCTCCTTCTGTAAGTAACTTCACCTTATGTTTGATTAGTGGCTTTGGATGTAGATTCACAATCTAATTTTAGGAAGAAAAGCTTTTTGTGCAGGAGAAACAAATTCAAAAATAACCTTGCGGATCACAGGATGCTTCCAAATGATGGCAACAGCTCACATTCCCACACCACTTGTTAAGAGGAAAGAGAGAGAAGATCAAAGAGTCTTGCTAACTCACAGCTCTGCTCTAAATTGTGCTTCACTAGGGAGGGAGGGCCTTCTTTCCTCTCCCTTTGTGCTGGGATGGAGCTGAACAGGAGCACAGAATGAAAACGCTTTTGCTTGAAAACATTCCCTGATGTATTTGCTGACTTTAATGTGAAATCTGTGGTTAGATCCAGAGTAATACAAATGCCAGGTTGGATTTTTTTCCCCTTTTTAACTTTAGGAGAATCACAATTTTTTCTTCAATGAAAATGAGGCAGCATAGTATAGTGGAAAATATGACCTCAGAGTCAGAATATCTGAGCTTGTATCTCCACTCTCACATTTATTAACTATGTGACCCTAAGAAAGTCATGTCATCTCTTTGAGCCTTAGCTACTGCATGAGTATAATGGAAATGATAATATTTGTGCTGCTTAACTCTTAGGGTTATTTCAAGGAAAGTACTTTGCAAGCTATACATTTCTATAAAAGTGTGAATTGTTATAAGTTGCTAAATAATTTTTGTGAAGAAAAAAGGATCACATTTATGCAATGGGTGATATAAAATTTTAGCAGTGTCTACCAAAATTCTTGATAAGAAAAATATCATCCAAATGTCATTCCATTATTTTTGGGTATATTCAAGGCTATTTTGGCTCTTTTTCTTTTAACTAATATTTTGTTTTTTTCCCTAGTAACATGTAATGAAAATTTTTAACTTTCATTTTTACAAGATTTTGAGTTCAAAATTTTTCTTCCTCTCTTCCTGTCCTCCCATCTTCTGAAGCAGTAGGCAATTTGATATAGTTTATAGACATGTTATTATTTTAAAAATATTTCCATATCAGTCAGTGGTGAAAGAAGAAATAGATCAAAAAGAAAAAAAAAATAGAAGAAATAATAAAGTAATGCTTTAAATATGCTTCAATCTGATTCAGAGTCCAACCATTCTTTATCTGGATATGGATAGCATTTTTCTTTTGCGTCCTTTGTTCTGGATTATTGTGTTGCTGAGAAGAGTTGAGTCATTCATAGTTGATCATCACACAATGTTGCTGATACTGTGTGCAGTGTTTTACTGGTTCTGTTCATTTCTCTTTGCATCAGTTTGTATAAGTCTTTCCAGGATTTTCTGAAATCTGCCTATTCATTTCTTATTGCACAGTAGTATTCCATTACATTCATATACCACAGCTTGTTCATCCATTCCCCAGATCTATGGGAACTCCCTCCATTTCTAATATTTTGCCACCATGAATAGGGCAGTTATAAATAGTCTTGCATATATAGGTCCTTTTCCCTTTTTTATGATCTCTTGGGGATAAAGTAGTATTGCTGGATCAAATGGTATGCACACCTTTGTTGCCCTTTGGGCATAGTTCCAAATTGCTCTCCAGAATGGTTGGATCAGTTCAGAACTTGACCAACATCAGCATCAGTGCCCCAATTTTCCCACATCCTTTCCAACATTTTTCATTTTCTTCTTCGTTATATTAGCCAATATGATTATGATTTCTCAGAGTTGTTTCAATGTGCATTGCTTTCATCAAAAGTGATTTAGAATATGTCTTTATATGCCTAGAGGTAGCTTTGATTTCTTCATCTGAAAACTGCCTGTTCATATCCTTTGACCACTTCATAATTGGGGAATGACTTGTATTCCTATAGATTTGACTAATTTCACAGAGATACTTGTCATAAGTATTATTTCCATCTTTCTGCTTTCCTTCTCATGTTGGCTGCATTAGTTTTGTTAGTACAAGAGCTTTCTCATTTAGTATACTCAGAATGATCTGTTTTGCATTTTGTAATGCTATCTCTTGTTTGGTCATGAGTACTTCCTTTCCCTATAAATCTGACAGGTAGACCATTCCCTGCTCTTCTAATTTGCTTGCATTATATACCTTTATATCTAAATCATGCGCCAATTTTGACCTTATGTTCATATGCAGTGTGAGATATTCTTCTATACATAGTTTGTTTTCTCTTCTTTTCCAGTATTCCCAGCAGTTTTTTTTGTCAAAATGTGGGTTTTTATCCCTAAAACTGGGGATTTGGGGTTTATCAGACTCCAGGGTACTATGATCATTGACTACGATATCTTGTGAATCTTATTTATAACACTAATCCACTAATCTATTTCTTGGCCAGTTCAATATAATTTTGATGATTACAGCTTTATAATATAGTTCAAGATCTGATATTTCTAGGCCACCTTCATTTATATTTTTTTTCATTAATTTTATTGTTATTCTTGACCATGTTTTATTCCAGATGAATTTTTATTAATTTTTTTTCTAGCTGATTGAGACAATTTTTTGGTAGTTTGATTGGTATGCACTGAATAACCAAATTAGTTTAGGGACAATTGTGGTTATTATATTGACTTGGCCCACCCATAACCAATTGATATTTTCTTGGTTAGATATCATTTTATATCTCTAAAAATTTTTTTGTAATTGTGTTCATATAGTTCCTGGTTTTGTATTGGTGTGTAGACTTCTAAGTATTTTATATTGTTCACAGTTATTTTATTTTATTGCTTTTTGGAGGGCAATTGGGGTTAAGCGACTTGCCCAAAGTCACATGGCTTACTAAGTGTTAAGTGTCTGAGGCTGGATTTGTACTCAGGTCCTCCTGACTCCAGGGCTGGTGCTCTATTCACTGTGCCACCTAGCCACCACATTCACAGTTATTTTAAATGGAATTTTTCATTCTATCTCTTGCTGCTGGGTTTTGCTGGTCATATAAAGAAGTGATGATACTTATGTGGGTTTATCTTACATCCTGAAACTTTGCTAAAGTTTTTAATTATTTTAAAAAATTTAGGATGATGGGAGTGGAGCCAAGATGGTGGAGAAGAAGCACGACCTTCCCGCAGCTCTGGCTAACACCTTCCCCAATCCATGTAAAAAGGCAACTCTAAACAAACTTTGGAGCTACAGAACCCACAAAATGACAAAGAGAAACTGAACTGCTGAAGACAGCCTAGCAGGCTGGCAGGAAGGGGCCAGAGCAGTGTGCTGGGAGCCCAGCCCCATATGAGCCAGAGGTTTTAGCCTCAGGGTGGCCACAACCAGCCACTGGCTGGAGGGACTTCAGATCACCAGCAGCTGTGACAGTTTCCAGAATTATCAACCCATAGATGCTAAGGACAAAGTGAGAGGTCATTGCAATGTGGACTTTGGGACCTGGAAGTTCAGGAGTGTGATCCAGCCTTTACTACCTGGAGGGAGAAGTGGCTGAGTCGCCGCAGCCATGCAGCCACCATGTGGCTGCTGCAGCTCCTGGACTGCAGAATGTAGGGGGACCAAGTGTAATAGGAATGGCATTTAAAGATTCCCCTGTATTGGCTTGGTTTTTGGTTTGATTGTGTTAAAACCCAGAGTTTGTTAATCCCACTTGTGGGATGGACTTGTTGACGTGAAAAGAGAGGGCTTAACTGGGAGGAGCTGGTGACGTAGATTTGGAGAGACACAAGAGAGAGGCAGAAGAACTTTTTGGAAGCAGTACCTTTGGAGGCAGAGAGAGACTGAGAAGATTGCTGAGGGTCACTTTGAATTGCCCTGGACTTTTGAGACCTGCCCCTGGAGCTTCCAAGGACTGAGGAGATATGGCTGTTTTGCTGGCACTTTGTCTGTCTGTTTTGATGTTGTTTTGCCAGATTTGTCCACTGGTGAAAGACAGTCCTGTTGATGCAGAGGTCCTGGAACCTGGCTGTTGGTTAAGAGCTCCTGAGACTGATCTGCAGACAGAGAGTGAATACTGTCCACTGGTGAAGGACAGTGCTGTTGTTGCAGAATTCTTGGAAGCTTGCTGTTGGTTCTGAAAACCCTGAAGAAGGATTTTCTTGTTGTATGTTTACAGAAATCCTGGGAGAGGGTTTTGCTAATGTTTTCAGGGGTCCTAGGACTGTTCTGCAGACAGAGGATGAATTAATGAACAGACTGGCAATGTATCTTGTGGCTTGCTGAGCTTTGTCTCCCCAGGAAAGAAGATTGCTGAGAACTTGCCTCGTGAATACAATGCTCATGCTGATTGACTGGCAAAGATTGCTACTGAACATGTCCCTACTTTGACAACTGAGGATCCGGTATTAGCAAAATGGGTCCACCAAACAGCAGGCCATTTGGGGGTCCAGGCCACACACCAGTGGCCACAAGATCAAGGTATTAGTATCTCTCATTCACTGATAAAACAGACAGAAGAAGAATGCCATATATGTCAATTGGAAAAGAAGTGAACTGTGCCTCGGGTAGTACCTGGAGAGATAGCAAGAGGAAAAGCCCCAGCCCAAATCTGGCAAATAGATTATATTGGTCCACTATCACTGGATAAAGGATGCAGATTTATATGTATTTGTGTTGACACCTATTCAGGTGTACTAGTGGCTTGTCCTTATAAGAATTCAACCCAGAAAAACACTTGTAAAACTCTAGATCTCATAAGTCTATATTATGGAACCCCAATGCAGATTGAAAGTGACAATGGGTCACATTTCAAAGGCAATGAAATGAAGAAGTATTGTATACGAAACAATATAGAATGGATATATCATATTCCATATTATCCAGAAGCATCTGAGTTAATTGAAAGAATGAATGGATTACTGAAAGAACAGTTGAGGAAGCTAAGTTCCAATAATTCATATCAACATTGGAAGGATAATTTGCTCATGGCTTTACATAATTTGAATAATAGACCATTGGGAGGAAGTACACCTCTAGCCAGAATGATTACCCCAAATCTGCAAATTAGAAAGCAACAAACACATAAGATCCCAAATATTGAGTATTGGACCTTGAGGCCAGAAGTCCCAGGAACACATGGTTTGGTGGGGTATGATTTACATTGTTTAGAGGACTTTTGTTTGGACAGAAAAGAAATAAGAAAAATCTCCAGTGGGATATGCATAAGAATCCCTAAAAATAACTTTGGACAGATTTTACCCAAATCAGGATTAGCAGCTCAAGGAATACATGTATTGTCTGGAATAATAGATTCTAATTATCAAGGAGAAATTGTTGTAACATTCCATAATTTAGGTGAAGGGCCCATACGGATTCATAAAAATGATAGGATAGTTCATGTGATTATCGTTCCTTGTAAAACAATACCACTTGTAAAAACTGACCCTCCTTCCAATATAACTGTCAGAGGAACTGAAGGATTTGGTTCTACTGATAGAATAAAATCAGGAGCTAAAGTATGGGTAAAATGGAAGCCAGATGATGTCCCAAGGCTGCAGAGATTATAGCACATGGAAGGGATAACACTGTAACTATTGTTTATTCTGGAGAAGATGATTACAAAATTGTACCCTTAACTAATTTATTCTACCGTGAGTGAGGCTACAATAGTCTCGTTATTGTCTCTTTGGTTCTTCTTGACATTTTGTCTGTTCACCTTGTGTGCTAGATTTGTTTCCACAGGCTTAGTACCCTCTACCTGTAGATGCCTGATAGCTTAAGCTGGATGTCACCCCCTGTCTGCAAATGTGATGTGTCACCCTTGGACCTGGCATCAAGCATATTAAGAACTGACCTCTCAAGTGGAACCCCTTGGGACAGGGACAGCTCTACCTCTGATTTCAGCAGCAAGTAGCCATGGAAGAAGAGACCTTCACCCCTTACCACAAGATTTTGGGGCCCCATTTTTTCAAGGTGTGGGGAATGATGGGGAGCCTTTGCTCAAGCCCCACACTAAAATATGGTTTCCTGTGTTTATTGTGTGCTATCCTTTTTATATTGTTGTGAAATTCTGTTGACACCAGTTATTCCTACTGTATTTTTGCCAAGTAAGGGGCGTGCAAGATCTTGGGGCCGAATGTACGGGTTATGGGATTTAAAGATCTTCCATGCCTCATTGGACTTGCTCACGTAGCAGGAAGGGGTGGAGCAAGAGGAAGCAGAAGCCAAGCTAGAGTTCCTGGGGGTGGCTAGCAATGGCGGCAACGGTGGCAGCAGCAGCAGAGGCAGTGGCAGTGGCAGCTTGAACCCCTTTTTGAGTCAGCCAGAATTTCTGCTAACGACTCCTGCTGAGGACTGCCAGGAGCGGGAGCTGCTGGAAGCGCGCTTCCTGGACACTGGGTGGTTGCTGTGAGTGGGGAGAGGAGGACCTTTGCCTGAGGTAGCCTGTTCTGTTTTAAAGGCTTGAGAATGTGGGTGCTTTCTACTTTATCTGCCTGTGCCAATTTCTTAACTACTCTGATAGCTTTCCCTTTCTGGTTTTGGGACTCAGTCTTTTGGTATTTTAATAAATGTTCCAGCTTATTCCCCCATATAGAAAGCCTGATATATTTTGTGACTGATAACTTCATCAGCATATCTGTAATATCCATACGCATTGTGAATATTGCATTGCTGATACACCAAGCCACAAATCTGAGGGGTAATAGCTCTTGCTTTAACCTGATTGGATCTGAATCACTGTCTAGGGTGTTGGTCCTGGAATATGGAACCAGTTTGCCAGAATGTGTGGAGGCTTCAGAGAGGGCACACAAGTAATAGTTCCAGCAGGTGATAAAACCTAAGTGATTTTAACAAAGTTCCCCTTTCTTGTAGCAGAGTTCTACTGTTGCAAAAAGGTCAAAAGTCAAGAAATTGAGTGGCGACATGAGCAAGCAAAGGAAGCAGAGCAATCCAACATTAGATTCCTATTTTGGGGACAAAAAGAATCAAATCATGGAACAGGAGGAAGACAGCAAAGTCAGAACTCCTGCACCAAAAGCTTCCAAGAAAAATATGAACTGGTTACAGGCCATAGAGGAGGTAAAGAAGGATTTTGAAAACCAAATAAGAGAAGTGGAGGAAAAATTAGGAAGAGAAATGAGAACAATGCAAGAAAATTATGAAATGAGAGTCAAGAACATGATGTAAGAAAATAACACCTTAAAAATAGAATAACTCAAATGGCAAAGGAGGATCAAAAAGGCAATGACGAGAAGAATGCCTTAAACAGCTGAATTTGCCAGATGGAAAAAGAATCTCAAAAGCTCACTGAAGGGAATCAGTCCTTCAGAATTAAATTGGTGCAAATGGAATCAAGATACTATTAAACAGATCCAAACAAATGAAAAAATAGAAGGCAATGTGAAATATCTTGTTGGGAAAACCACTGACTTGGAAAATAGATCCAGGAGAGATCATTTAAAAATTATTGGATTACCTGAAAGTCATAATCAAAAAAAGAACCTAGAAATCATCCTTCAAGAAATTCTCAAGGAAAATTGCCCTGATATTTTAGAGCCAGAGGGCAAAATTGAGGTTGAAAGAATCCACCAATCACCTTCTGAAAAAGATCCCCAAAAGAACACTCCTAGGAATATTATGGCCAGTTTCCAAAATTCCCAGATCAAGGAGAAAATATTACAAGCAGCCAGGAAGAAACAATTTGCATATTGTGGAAACACAATCAGGATAACACAACATCTGGAAGCTTCTACACTGGGGGGTCTAAGGGCTTGGAATATGATATTCCAGGGGTCAAAGGAGCTGTTATTAAAACCAAGAATCACCTACCCAGAAAAACTGAATATCATGTTTCAGGGGGAAATATGGTAATTCAATGGAATAGAGGACTTTCAAGCATTCTTGATGAAAAAACCAGAGTTGAATAGAAAATTTGACATTCAGATACAAGAAGCAAGAGAAGCATGAGAATACAAACAGGGAAAATAAATAATAAGGAACTTAGGGGCAGCCAGGTGGCTCAGCGAGTAAGAGCACCGGCTCCAGTGTTGGGACGACCTGGAGATCGAATCCCGGGCTCAGACACTCAGCACCACACCCAG
>NW_027185653.1:1435324-1446245 GCF_028583685.1 Petaurus breviceps papuanus
AAAAAAAAAAAAACAAATTAGGGGGCGGCCAGGTAGCACAGCAAATAAGAGCACCAGCTCCAGTGTTGAGAAGACCTGGAGATCGAATCCCGGGCTCGGACACTTAGTACCCACCCAGAAACACCTGGCCGTGTAACCTTGAGCAAGTTACTTAACCCCGATTGCTTAAAAAAAAAAAAAAGAAATAATAAGGAACTTATCAAAGTTGAACTATTTACATTCCTACATGGAAAAATGATAATTGTAACTCATGAAACTTTTCTCACTATGAGAATAGTTGAGGAAAATAGAAATGTGTATATATATATATGTTATATATACATGTATGTATACATACATATATATGTCTATATAGGGGTGTATATGGGTGTATGAGTACATATGTGAGTGTGTGTATATATGTGTAGAGGTATACATATACAGAAGACACAGGACCCATTTAATAGGAAGGGATGATAAATTAAAAGGTGAAATTAAGAGGTGAGAAAGGAATATAATGAGAGAAAATGGGGAGAGAAAGAATTGGGTAAATTTTCTCATATAAAAGAGGCAAGGGGAAACTGTTACAATGGAGGGAAAAACAGGAAGGCAAAAGGGAATGAATCAACCTTATCCTCATTGAATTTGGCTTAGGAAGGTGTAATGTAATGCCAAGCGAAGGCAACTTCCCAAGGTTCAAAGTACCAGCATAGGTGCTCTCCATTTTATTCAGTGACAAATTAAGAACAGAGAAGATCAAAATATGACATCATTCAAAATACAGCGTTTACTAAGTGTGATTAAATAATCTCCAAGTACTACCCCACCCCAGGACCTTACATTCTTTCAATCATTAATTAAAATAAAACATTAAGAACATCTTGGCAAAACAGTCACTAGTTTCCAACTTGTAAATCAGATTACAGTGTGGATTTGCTATCTTGCCCCCATTAACTTTCTGCTGTCTTGGTTTTCAAAGAACCTCTAGGGAGCAGATTTCCTATGGTACTTTGTAGCAGGCTATTGATTACCTATTATGCATTTCCACTCTCAACTCTCTCTATAAATTGAAAGGAAAGGTGACATAATACATTTTCAGACACCACTGGCTATCTTCATATAGAAGGCCATCACCTGTTTTGGACTCTTTTTGGTCACAAACATTGGGAATGTGAAATCTTGAACTGTTTACTCCCCATTATTTTTCAATTACATAGGATCTTTGGTGGAGATAGGGGAAAGCAGAGGCAGGGTAATCATGCAATAAACAAAAGAATAATAGTCCTATGTATGAATAACTCACATCATTGTTTCTTTATAATAATGAAGATTTGAACTTGCAAACCCTTGTTTTTTATTTTATAATTTTTAAAAATTTGAACATTCACTTTTATAAGATCTTGAGCTCCATTATTCTCCCTTCCTCCTGTCCCCCTTTCCCAAGATGACATGTAATCTGATATAAGCTATACATTTATAATCATATTATACATTTCCCCATTAGTCAAATTGTGAGAGAAGAATCAGAACAAAAGAAAAAAAGAGAAAATAGTATGTTTTGATCTGCATTTAGATTCCATAGTTCTTTCTCGGGATGTCGATAGCATTTTCCATCATAAGTCTTTTGGAATTGTCTTATATAGTTGTATTGCTGTCTATCAAAAGTCTATCAAAGTTGGTCATCACTCAGTATTGCTGTTACTGTGTATGATGTTCTCCTGGTTCTGCTCACTTCATTCAGCATTAGTACATTTAAATCTTTTCAGGTTTTTCTAAATGTGCCTGCTCATCCTTTCCTATAAAACAATAGTATACCATTACATTCATATACCACAACTTGTTCAACCATTTCACAATTTGTGTGCATCCCCTCAATTTCCAATTCTTTGCTACCACAAAAAGAGCTACTATAAATATTTTGTACGAAAAACATTTTTAGCCATCACTTTGGGGTACAGAACGAGTAATGGTATTGTTGGATCAAAAGGTAGGCACAGTCTGACAGCCTTTTGGGCATAGTTTTAAATTGCTCTCCAGAATGGCTCGATTAGTTCACAACTCGACCAACTATGTATTAGTGTTCTGATTTTCCTACATCTTCTCCAACATTTATCATTTTCCTGTTTTGTCATATAAGTCAATCAGATGTGATGTAGTACATCAAGAGTTGTTTTGATTTGCATTTTTCTAATCAATAGTGATTTAGAGTAGTTTTCATATGATTATAGAAAGCTTTAATTTCTTCATCTGAAACTAACTGTTCATATCCTTTGACCATTTATCAATTTGGGAATGGCTTGTAGCCTTATAAATTTGACTCAGTTCTCTATGTATTTTAGAAATAAGGCTTTTATCAGAGACCCTAGCTCTAAAAATTGTTTCCCAGCTTTCTGCTTCCCTTCTAAGATTAGTCGCATTGGATTTGTTTGTGCAGAAACTTTAAAATTAAATGTAAACAAAATTATCCATTTTGCATTTCATAATGATCTTTATCACTTGTTTGGTCATAATTTCTTCCCTTCTCCATTGATCTGGCTGGTAAACTATTCCTTGCTCTTCTAATTTGCTTATGTTATTACCCTTTATGTCTAAATCATTTACCTATTTCAACCTTTTCTTGATATATGGTGTAAGATGTTGGTCTATGTCTACTTTCTGCCATACTATTTTCCAGTTTCCCCAGAAGTTTTTGTCCATTAGGGAGTTCTTAGCCCAGAAATTGGAGTCCTTGAGAATATCAAACAGTAGGGTACTATAGTGATTGACTACTGTGTCTTGTATACATAACATATTTCACTGATCTATGTCTTAGCCAGTGTCAAGCAGTTTTGATGATTGTTGCTTTATAATACAATTTTAGATCTAGTATGGCTGGACCATCTTCCCTTGAATTTCTTTACATTAATTCTTTGATACTCTGAAACTTTCATTCTTCCTGACAATTTTTTTGATATATTTTTTTAAATGTATAAACTAGTTTTTTTGGTAGTTTGACCAGTACGACGATGATTAGGCAAATTAATCTAGGTAGAATTGTCATTTTTATTATATTAGCTTGTCCTATTCATTAGCAGCTTGTATTTTCCCAATTATTTAGATTTGACTTTATTTGTGTGAAAAGTGTTTTGTAATTTTTTCATATGGTTCCTTGGTTTGTCTTGGTATGTGGACTCCCAAATATTTTATAATGTCTACACTTATCTTAAGTGGAATTTCCCTATGTCTTGCTGCTAGGCTTTCTTAGTAATGTGTAGATGTGCTGATGATTTATGTGGATTTATTTTATATCCTGTAACTTTGCTAAAGTTGTTAATTATTTAAAATAGTTTTTTTTCACCTGATTCTCTGTATACTCTAAGTATTCCATCATATGATATGCAAAGAGTGGAAGCTTTGTTTCTTAATTGCCTATTTAATTGTTCATTTACTTTTTCTTCTCTTATTTCTAAGGCTAACATTTGCCCATATTAACAAGGTTGTCCATTATAAACTTTGTTCTCCAATATTGTAAATATTGAAGAACAAAATTTATAATAGACAACCTTGTTTCCCTGTGGTCTTATTGGTAATGCTTCTAGTTCATTCTCATTATATATATAATGCTTACTGACAGTTTTAGATAGATAATACTTATTATTTTAAGGAAAATTTCATTTATTCCTAGGCTTTCTAGTGTTTTTAATTGGAATGCGTGCTTCATTTTGTCAAAATATAATGGAAAAGAGGCATTTCTGCATCTACTGAGACAGTAATGTAATTTCTATTAATTTTGTTTTTGACATGGTCAGTTATGCTGATAGTTTTTTCTAATATTGAACCAGTCCTACATTCCTGGTATAAATCCCACCTGGTCATAGTGTATTATCCACATGATAAGTTGCAGTAATTTTTTTGCTAATATTTTATTTAAAGTTTTTACATTGATATTCTTTAGGGAAATTGGTTTATAATTTTCTTTCTCTGTTTTGGCTCTTTCTGGTTTAGGCATCAGTACAATATTTGTATCATAAAAAGACTTTCTTAGGAGTCCAATTATTTCATATAATGTTGGAATTAATTGTTCTATAATACTTTGATAGAATTCACTTGTAAATCCATCAAGTCCTGGAATTTTTTTCTTAGGGAGTTCATTGATTCCTTATTCAATTTCTTTTTTTCTGAAATGGAGTTATTTAAGTATTTTATTCCCTCTTCTGTTAATATGGGCAATTTATATTTTACAAATATTCATCCATGTCACTTAGATTGTCAGACTCATTGGCATACAGTGTGGCAAAATAGCTCCTAATTAATTATTGCTTTAATTTCCTCTTCATTGGTGGTTAATTCACCCTTTTCATTTTTGACACTGGTAATTTCGTTTTCTTCTTTCTTTTTTTAAATCAAATTAACCAAAGATTTATCTATGTTATTGTTTCCCCCCATAAAACCAGATCTTAATTTTATTTATTAATTCAATAGTTTTCTTAATTTCTATTTTATTAATCTCTCCTTTGATTTTCTGACTTTTCATTTTGATATTTAATTAGGGATTTAATTTGTTTTTTGCCTTTTAGTTGCATGCTCAATTCATTGATCTCCTTTTTCTCTGTTTTATTTATGTAAGCATATAGAAACAATAAAAAATAATCCCCTAAGAACTGTTTTGGATGTATCCCATAAGTTTTGTCATGCATTCTCATAATTGTCATTCTCTTCATTAAGTTATTTATTTTTTAACTTGATGTTTGGCCCACTCAGTTTTTTGGGTTTTAATTTCTTAGTTTCCAGTTAGTTTTAACCTATCTTTCCATGCCCCCTTTTTAAACTTAACCTTTATTGCATCATTATCTGAAAAGTATACATATGGTATTTCTACCTTTCTGCATGAGTTTTTGAGGTTTTTGTGCCCTAGTACATGGTCAATTTTTGTGCAGATGTTATGTATCACTGAGAAAATATATATTCCATTCTATCCCCATTCACTTTTCTCCAGAGGTTTACCATATCTAACTTTTCTAGAATTCTATTCACTTACTTAACTATTTTCTTGTTTATTTTGTAGTTAGATTTGTGTATTTCTGACAGGGGAAAGTTGAGATCCCCTACTAGTAAGATTTTGTTGTCTATTTCTTCCTGTAACTTACTTAACTTCTCTAAGAACTTGCATGCTGTACCTCTTGGTGTATGTGTGTCTGTATACACACACACACACACATATATGGTTATTATTGATATTGCTTCATTGTTTATATTACATTTTAGCAAGTTATAGTTTCCTTCCTTATCTCTTTTAATTAGATCTATTTTTGCTTTTGCTTTGTCTGAGATCAGGATTGCTACCCCTGCTATTTTTTTTAACTTCTACTGAAGTGTAATATATTTGTTTCCAGCTTTTTATCTTTACTCTGTGTATATCCACTTCAAATGTGTTTCTTGTAAACAACATATTGCAGGATTCAGTTTTTAATACACTCTGTTATCTGCTTCCATTTTGTGGGAGAGTTCATCCCATTCACATTCACAATTATGATCACTAACTGTATCATTTTCTCCATTTTCTTTCCTCCCTTCCCCATTTATACTTTTTCTCTCTCTTTTCACCCTTTCCCTCCTCACCAGTGCTTTGCTTCCCACCACTACCAGTTGTACTTTTTCCTATTATTCCTCTCTTTTCTTTCCCCTTTCCCCTGCTACTTCTTCCCTCCCTTGTGCCCACTTTTATCCCCCCCTTTACTTTTTCCTTTCTCTTCCTTCTTCCTATAGAATAAGTTAGATTTCTATTACCAACTGAATATGTATGATATTCCCTCTTTGCGCCAAATCTAACGAGAGTAAGATTCAATCAATGCTCACCCCCTTATTTTCTTTCTCTCTACTGTAATAAGTCTTTGAACCTCTTCATATGATGTAATTTATCCTATTCTGCCTCCCCCTTTCCTCTTTCCCAGTACAATCCTTTTTTTCTACCCCTTAATTAAAGAACTTGTTAAATCATAGCATCAAAGTCAACTAATACCTATACTCTCTTTCTATGTATACTTCTTCTAACTGCCATAATAAAAATGCAATTCTCAAGAGTTACAAATATCATCTTCCTATGTAGGTAAGTAAACGATTTGACATTGCTGAATAACGTGCTTTCCCCCCTTTCTTCTTTATGTTTTTATGCCTCTATTGAATCTTGTATTTGAAGATCAACTTTTCTGTTCAGCTCTGTTCTTTTACTGTCAGGAATAATTGAAAGTCCCCTATTTCATTGAATGTCTATTTTTCCCCTAAAAGATTATGCTCAGTTTTTCTGGGTAGTTGATTCTTGGTTGAAATCCAAGCTCCTTTGCCTTTCTGAATTTCATACTACAAGCCCTGATTTCCTTTATTGTAGAAATTGTTAAATCCGGTGTAATCCTGAGTGTGACTCTTTTTTACTTAAATTGATTTTTTCTGACTGCTTGCAGCATTTTCTCCCTGACCTGATGATTCTGGGGTGGACTAAAATATTCCTTGGCATTTTCATTTTGGGATCTCTTTCAAGAGATGATCAGTGGATTCTTTAAATCACTGTTTTCTCCTTTAGTTTTAGGACCTCAGAGCAGTTTTACTTGATAATTTCTTGAAAGATGCTGTCCAGGCCCTTTTTTTGATCATGGTTTCCAGGTAGACCAATAATTCTTAAATTACCTGTCCTGGATCAATTAAATTTTCCAGGTCAGTTGTTTTTCCAATGAAGTATTGAACATTTTATTCTATTTCTTCATTCTTTTGGTTTTGTTTGAGTGATTCTTGATGTCTCATAGAGTCATTAGTATCTACTTGTCGAATTCTAGTCTTTAAAGAATTATTTTCTTCTGTTAGTTTTCATACCTCCTTTTCCATTTGGCCATTGATTCTTTTTAGGAAACTATTTTATTCAGTCAATTTTTGACCTTTCTTTTCCAAACTGACTCTCTTTTGCATACCTATCATTTCTTTTCCTGATTTTTCTTCTACCTCTCTTAATTGGCTTTTAAAATCCTTCTTGAGACCTTCTAAGAAGGCTTTTTTTTGGCTGGAGACCAATTCATAACTCCCTTTGAAGTTCCAGGTGTATGTATATTGACAATGCTGTTCTTTCCTGAGTTTGTGTTTTGATCTTCTCTGTCACCATAATAATTTTCTATGCTCAATATTAATTTTTGCTTCTTGCTCATGTATTTTTTCTTTGCCTTTTTCCTGGCTTTAAAGCTGAGTTCTTTTGCTGGAGCACAGGGGCACTCTCCTAAGCTTCTTGTACTTGGGGCCAGGGATCTGGTCACTGGTTTTATGTGCCGGTGCCTCAGCGGCTGCAGTTGGAGGTTTTAGGGGTCTGGCAGCTTATCTGGTGCTGAGCTTGGGTCCTAGTGGTGGTGACTTGTGTATGCTGAGGCCAGGTGGGGCTTTTATGTGTTTCCCAGGCCTATGCTGAAACACATGGAGGCCTGGTTCCTGGAAGATTCTTATTTGCTCTGCACTGTGCTGAAGCATGGTGAGGTTTAGCTGCTGGAGAATACATGCCCACTTGGGGCTGCACTAAAGCATATGGATATCCAGGTGCTGGATGATGCCTACCTGCCTAGAGCTGTGTCAAAGCATGGAGAGGTCTGACAGCCAGAGGATACTAGTATGCCCTGGGCCGAGCTGAAACATGTTGTGGTTCTCTGAGTTGGAGTCTTCCATTTGCCCAGCTATGCTTAGGCAGTGGGGAATGTATGTGTGTGTGTGTTCTGTTGTTAGCATTTGCCTGCTCCTCCACACTGGAGCTCAGGATCTCCTGCTGGTTTTCTGAGTTGGGGCTTACTGCTGGCTTGTTGGGATGCTTCCCCTACTGGAAACTTCTTCTCTTTTATCTCAGTGAGATGGACCTTTCTTGCCCATCTTCCAAGTTTCCTGGGCTAAAAGACCACTCCTCCCTCTCTCTTTCTGCTTCTTTTGCTCTTCCAGGATTTGTTTGGGGAGGAGAGCTATTTATGATTGTTCAAAGGTGAATATGATAAAGTGACAAAAATTTACTGCTTTCTCCAGCATTCTGGAATCTCGACTTTGACACTCTGCCTTGTTAGGGCAAATTTGTAAGTATGGAAAAATGGCTTGATTCTGTGGAAATCTCCTCTGAGAGAGGTAAATCCTGGCCAGCATTCATTAAATCATATATTTTTAGAATTGAGAGGTATCTATGAGGTCATCTATTCTATCTTTTACCCACATCAAGAATCATCTGTTATAGCCTTGAAAAGTGACCAATTTGTCCTTCTTTAAAAAGCCTCAGTATAAGGAATTTAGTTCCTGATGCATCCCATCCCTATTTCAGATAATTTGTTGATAATTTTTCCTTATTTTAAGCCAAAATCAGACTTTCTGTGATTTCCAGTAATTCTCTCTACTTCTACCCTTCAGAGCAGAATGTCCCATTTCCCTTCTGTTTGATAGCCCAAAAAATATTTGTAGACCACTGCCATGACCCCTGAATTTTTTCGCTTTCTTCAATGGCTTTTAAGGATCTTTGTATGAATTGTAAAGTCATCACATGTTTGCTTGAGATATGTTGTTACCTAGTTAAGGAGTGAAGGCATAGCCCCCTATTAGTTATTTTAGATGAAGAAAGTTGATTTGATTGATTTGCTTAATTGAAACTACTCCTCACCTTCCTCATATTTACACATATACAATATCCCCAAAATATAAGTGTTTAGAGACTTTAAATTATGGTTTCAAGCAGGCTAAGTGACTTTCAAGAATCAGTTATTTCTACGTGAAGATTTCTTTCTCTTTAGGTAACATGACAAAATATTTGGGTGAAAAAGAAGAAATGTAAACATCAAGATGTTTTAAAATATTTGAATGTTTAACATTGTGTAGACCAGAGGAGAATTTTCCCTTGATGAGACAGAGGTTCAGGCTTCTGCATTTTTTGCAAAATGTGGGAACTTTTCTTAGATTTATATTTTCCAGAAAACAACAACACAGTGGAACAAGATGACAGTAGGTGCATGTGTCTGTATGAGTGTTTGTGTTTGTGTGTGTGTATGTGTGTATGAATGTAAAATCAAAGGAAGTGGGGAAAGATTAGTCTTCCTAAATTGTTTGGTGACCACATCTAAGTATATGTGACATTTTATAGAAAAAACAATTTAACAGTAGCAAGGATTTCCAAGTGACTCCCAGATAGACAATGAAACACTTAAAGATACACCACTAAGGTACTGTTTAAGACCTCATAGCGGTGTGCTAGGGATACTAAGGACTCATTAAATGCTGAACAGATTTTTATTGTAATAAGCTACTATTCCCCCCAAAATTAATGTTAAAACTAATATGTGAGTATGTTTACACACATATGAATCAATCTATCATCTCTCTCTAAAGAAGGCTTGATAAAATAATATATATGTGTATGTATATGTACATACATGCACACACATACCATATATACACATACCATATGTGTATATCATTTGTATGTGTATAATATGCACACATATAAACATATACATATATATGATCATCCTGATCAACTGAATAGAAATGCATCTTATGCTGGATCAGCTATTGATTGAGGGGCACATTGGGTATAATTTTAACACAAATTGTTTTCTCACACTAACCCTCCTTTCTTTCCAGACAACTCTAGAACTACATCCTAGTGCCATGTGTTTATTCACGTAGTTCCATCCTGCTATAATGCAATTTCTCCTCTTCTATGCTTCCCCAGTTTAAGTTCTACATCTTCTGTGAAGACTCATATGGAGGAACACACCAGCCCATGATGACCTTGCCCTTTTCTAAGCTTCTGTAACACTCTGCTGCACCCATAATATATGATCATAGCTGGCTTTAAGGCAGATAAGACATATCGAGAGTGTTCTGAGTGTGTAAATTAAAGTCCTGACTGGGTCAAGTCCATGATCATTCTCTTCCTACTTGTGTGGTCTTAGACAATTTTGTTTTCCTTTCTGTTTCCTCATCTATAAATGAGAGAGTTTGACCTGACCTCTAAGATCTCTCATGACTTGAAATCAGGTGATAAATTTTTGTATTGTCAGTTTCTTCATAGTATTGCTCTCCTCAACTGCATTATAACGTTCTTGAAGACAAGGACTTTGCAGGTCACATTGGGCTATGTAAATTTGTATGTAGTTCATTTTTCTAAAACATGCTAATATATTTATAAACAATTGAATGAAAACTTTTTTAAATGTAGGAAATAAGTCTTTTAATGCACTCCATTGTCCCTTAGCACAGAATAGAACATAGTAGGTGCTTAATACTTGTTTGACTATTAATGTAGTATGATAATGAGACCTATCCATTTTCCATTTTTTAAACCTGCCTAGGATGGACTAGAGAGTCTCATTTTGTGTATGCATACTAGCAGCTATACTTCAGCTTGAAAAGATAGTTTAAATCATTCCTCATTGCTGTCTTTGGTATGACCAAACATTGGAAAAAAGAATTAAATCTTCAAATTTAATTTGTTAAATTAAGATTAATGACCAGGAGAATATGATATGCTCATATATTGATGATCTAATGTTGTCTGTGACTAAGCCTTGAGGCCTCTTGCTCTGAGTTAATGAATATGATAGAGCTTTTTCAGATGAAGTCAAGAATAAGATTAACTGTTCCATCATGGTGGTTTTCCTTGTGTGTTGATTAGGATAAAAAAATCAATTCTGAAAGATAAAGTCTCAAGTTTGGGACTGATTATTTTTTTTTAAATTGAAGCATTTTTTTTCATTTTCTACTTAATGGGAAGTTCTAGAAAATGTTAAAGATTCTAATTAATTTGTGTTATTTAGAAGAAAAAGATAGAGATTGAAAACAGTTTTGCCTTCTTTATCATATTTGCAAAATAAATGCTCAGTTGAGAATACTGTAATGAATGATTTGTTTTCCTGAAACAGAAATCAGTTTTATTTCTGGGAAGTTTCAAAATTAACTGAAAGGG
>NW_027185653.1:1446345-1478391 GCF_028583685.1 Petaurus breviceps papuanus
TTCCTTCCTTCCTTCCTTCCTTCCTTCTTCTTTCCTTCCTTCCTTTCTTCTTCCTTCCTTCCTTCCTTCGTTCCTTCCTTCCTCCGTCCCTCCCTCCCTTCCTCCCTTCTTTTCTTTCTTTTATGTAGCTGTTATTTTTTCTCTACATAGCTACATTGATATTTACAGATATGCATACTTAATCTTTGTGCCTCATATAAAGTTATGTACATAGAAAACAAAATGAAAAATATGTGCACAGTAAAAACAAGGTTTTGTGAGGGGGGATGTTTATTAAAATCTGGGAAGATCCAAATAAACCTTAATAAGAGAGGTCACCTGAACTAAACCTTGAAGGAAAATAGAGTCTTCAAGAGGTAGGATTGAGGGGAAGGAGGTGAGCATTGAATAAAGTACAGAAACAGAAAGTAGAACACTGTGTACATGGAACACTCAACAGATCAAGTTAGCTGTAACATCTAGTGCATGCTAAGGAGAAATACATAAGAAATCTGAATTAGATGAAAGCTGAATTTGAAGGTATTTTGGCATTTAAATGCCGGAACAGAAGAATTAGTATTTTACCTTGGTGGCAAAGAGGGAGACAATGATCAAAGTTAGTAAAAGGGTAAGACCTATATTCTAGAGATATTGTTTCAGCAGCTATAAGGAGGATCCTTGGGGAAAGGAGAGCCTGGAAACAGTGAGCTCACTTGGTAGGCTATTGTAATAAAGGCAAAAGGTGACAAATGTCTGGGTGAACTATATGTCATCCCCATGGTTCCAACATTTGAATTGTCACAAAGATGATTTGAGTGAGCCAACAGGTGAATTTATAGGTGAACACTTTTACATAATTAAAACCCCCCAATAATTTTATTCGCCTGTACAATAGGCTGTCTAATATTAAACAGGGAAGTATAGTGGATAGAGTGTTAGACAAAGAGTCAGGAAGACCCGAGTTCAAAACCTGAAAATCACTTACCCTTTGTCAATTCAGTTTCCTTATCTGTAAAATGATAATAATGATAGCATGTATGTCACAGAGTTGTGAAGCTCAAGTAAGATAACATATATAAAAATTCTTTGCAAATGTTAAAGTGCTATATTAATGCAGTTATTATTATTGTTATTGAATAAACAATGGTAGGAAAACAACTTATCTAAGGACAATTTCTATATTAACTTCATCAAGTATAAGATGAGAAGGGTGAAGAAAAAGTAGGTGACTGATAAAACACATTAAGATTTGCAAAAGGTTTTATATAAATTATTTCATTATTTCTCCTTTATTTGACTTTAATTGAATTTTGACTAGATGTCATTTGATTGTCAAGTACTACATTCTATTTACTTCAATAAATAAGAAAAAAATGGAAGGTAGACACAGGAAAACCAGCTGCCGTTGCAATATTCCCAACCTTTCAGAAAGTTGGTGCTTGGACTAACCAGATATCTTGATTTTCTAGGTTGTATGTTTGAATGGCAGGCACTAGATAGCTAGAGTTGACAACTTACACTTAGATTTTACTTTATCAGAGCGCCATGGAACCCCATGGCCTTGAAAATGCGATGTTGATGCTTCTCACTCTGGTAACTATGTAGGTATGTAATGGTAAGAAATTTAGAAGCCCTCTCTATTGGTCTGTTGAATTGTGTTATTTTCTTTGTATTTCTTTTTCTGCTTGTAAATTCTGTTTGCATTTACTCTGAAGTTCAGGGTACAGTTTTCCCCCTGAACTAAGTAAAATAAATATAAATTTGATTAAAGTAATATTGTTAACCCTTTTTGAGTTGCTTTCCTTTAGAAAAGCAGATCAAGGGAGGGGGAAGACTCAAGATGGTGAAGTAGAAACAGGACCTCCCCACAGCTCCAGCTCCCACCAACTCCAATACATGTAAAAGGGGACTCTGAACAAACTTTGCAGCTACAGAACCCACAAAATGACAGAAAGAAGCTAACCTCCACTGAAGACAGCCAAGCAGGCTGGCAGGAATAAGCCAGCACAGTGCTCTGGGAGCCAAGCTCAGCCCCACACCCAAGGTTTTGGCCCCAGGGTGGGCCTGACCAACCACTAGCTGGAGGGACTTCAGATCACCAGAAGCTGTGGTGGTTTCCAGAATTATCAATATATAGATGCAAAGGACAAAGTGAGAGGTCAGTGCAGTGTGGATTTTGGGATCCAGTAGCTAGGAGTGGGTCAGCTTTTGACTCTGGGGCAAGAAGCAGTTGAGGCCCTGCAGCCTTGCAACCACCCCCATATGGCAGCTTCAGCTGTAGAGTGTAGGAGGACCAAGTGACCAGTCTGAGGGGTAATCACTCTTGTTTTAACCTGCTTGGATCTGAATTGCAGTCTAGAATGGAGGTCCTGGGGTGTGCCACCAGCTTGCTAGAGCATGTGGAGGCTTCTGAGAGGGCATCCAACTAATAACTCTGGCAGCTGAAAAAACCCCAGTGTTTGGAACAAACCTTCCCCTGTTGCAGAGTCCTACTGTGGCAAAAAGCCCAGGGGTCAAGTGTCTGAGTGGTGACAGGAGCAGGCAATGGAAGCAAATTAAACAGAGTACCCCAACTTTACACTCCCATTTTGGCAACAAAAAGGATCAAAGCATGGAACAGGAGGAATACAGTGAAGTCAGAACACCTGCACCAAAAGCTTGAAAGAAAAATATGAGCTCGTTACAGGCCATAGAGGACCTTAAGAAGCAAATAAGAGAAGTGGAGGAAAAATTGGGAAGAGAAATGAGAATTATGCAAGAAAATTATGAAATAAGAGACAATATGCTGACTGAGGAAAATAACACCTTAAAAATAGACTGACTCAAATGGCAAAAGAGGCTCAAAAAGGCAATGAGGAGAAGATTGCCTTAAAAAGCCAAATTTGCCAGATGGAAAAAGAATCTCAAAAGCTCACTGAGGAGAATCATTCCTTCAGAATTAGATTGCAGAAAATGGAACCTAGTGACTTTATGAGAAATCAAGATGCTGTTAAACAGATCCAAACAAATGAATGAATAGAAGGCAATGTGAAATATCTCATTGGAAAAACCACTGACCTGGAAAATAGATCCAGGAGAGATAATTAAAAATTATTGGACTACCTGAGAGCCATGATCAAAAAAAGAACCTAGAAATCATTCTTCAAGAAATTCTCAAGGAAAATTGCCCTGATGTTTTAGAACAAGAGGGCAAAATAGAAGGTAAAAGAATCCATCGCTCACCTCCTGAAGAAGATCCCAAAAAGAAAACTCCTAGGAACATTATAGCCAGGTTCTGAAATTCCCAGATCAAGGACAGAATAATACAAGCAGCCAGGAAGAAACAATTTGAATATTGTGGAAACACAATCAGAATAACACAGGATCTGGCAGCTTCTACACTGAGGGATTGAAGGGCTTGGAATATGATATTCTGGAGGTCAAAGGACCTGGGATTAAAACCAAGAATCACATACGCAGCAAAACTGAGTATCATGTTTCAGGGGAAAATATGGTCATTCAGTGGAATAGAGGACTTTCAAGTATTCTTGATGACAAAACCAGAGTTGAATAAAAAAAATTGACATTCAGATATGAGAAGCAAGAGAAGCATGAGAAGGTGTAATGAGAATGTAAATTTTAAAGATCTTCCCTGCCCCTAGGCTAAAGTGCACCTGGAGCCTGGGGTGGGAAGCTTGTTTTTCAGTAGATACTTTTTGATTGGCCAGTGGCTCCAAAAGGTTATTTCATTCTCTGAGCCAGGAGAAGGCTATATAAGCCCTGATGTGAGGCTTTGTTTTGGGGGCTAACTTTGAGAAGTGTTCTGTGATTTGATCAGATGAAATTCTGGGAAGCCATTGTCCAGAGCTCCCCCGGCTTTGAAAAACCCAGATGTGGAAACCCAGATGTTGACTGGGTATGGATGTAATGGTTGGACAGTTTGGAAAGCTGTCTACTTGATCTGTTTCTGTCTTGATAATTCTGCCTGCATACTTTGAAGTTCGGAGTGCTGACCTTTTCTCCTGAACAAGGTAAACGATATATGTCTGACTGATTAATGTAAGCTTGTTAACCCATTTTGAGTTGCTTTCCTTTAACAAAGTAGATCCAAGAACCTGTATGGGCAGCCACCCTGAGGACGCTTGGGGTGCTTGCTGCTACAGAAGGGAAACAGGGAAAAGAAATCATAAGGAATTTATCAGCGTTGAACTATTTACATTCCTATATGGAAAAATGATAATTGCAACTAATGAAACTTTTCTCAGTATGAAAATAGTTGAAGCAGGGTATATGGGCATATGAATACATATGTGAATGTGTGTATACATGTTAAGAGGTTTACAGAGATAGAGGGCACAGGAATAATTTAATAGGAAGGGATGATATTTAAAAAAGTGAAATTAAGAGGTTGGAGGGAAATATAATAAGAGGAGATGGGGAGAGACAGAATGGGGTAAACTATCTCATATAGAAGAGGCAAGGGAAAATGATTACAATGCAGGGGAATAACCAGAAGGTAAAAAGGCAAAACCTTATTATCTTTGAATTTGGCTCAGGGAGGGAATGACATACAGAGTAAATAGGTACCTCACCCTACAGGAGAGTAGGGGGGAAGGGGATGAGAGGGGGATGATGGAAGGGAGGGCAGCCTGAGGGGGAGGGAAGTTGTAAGCACCCACTTTTGAAAAGGGACAGGATTAAAGTAGAAAACAGAACAAGTGGGAGGTGGGCTAGGATGGAGGAAAATATAATCAGTCTTTTACAATATATCTATTATGGTAATGTTTTGCATAGCTACAAATACAGAATTGCTTATCTTCCCAGTAAAGGTGGGTGACAAGAGAGGAAGGGAATTATTCTGGAATTTGAAGTTTTAAAATCAAAAGTTTCAAAATATATAAATTCTATTTTTAATACTATTTTACATGTAATTGGGAAATAATATATACAGGCATTGGGGCAAAGACATCCACCATGCCCTACTGGAAAAGTCCAAGAGGGTATGGGAGAATATATGGGAGAGAGCAGATTGGAGGAGGGGATATCCTTTGGGAACCCTATTTTGGGGTGGTGGGTAGGGGAAAAATTGTAACTCAATTTTTGGCAGAAATGAATGATGTAAACCAGAAGTTAGTAAAGCATTTGAAAAAGAAAAAAAAGAAGAAAAACAGATAAAAAAACCTGTGCTAGCATCCAACCTGGGTATGCTAATGTGCCTGCTATTATGCTCCTTCCTTCCTTCCTTCCTTCCTTCCTTCCTTCCTTCCTTCCTTCCTTCCTTCCTTCCTTCCTTCCTTCCTTCCTCCCTTCCTTCTTTTTTTCCTTCCTTCCTTCTTTCTCTCCTTCCTTCTCTTCCCTCCTCTATTCTTTTATCATTTCTCATAGGCACTTTTAAATAGAGTGCTGATAGATATTCAGATTTAAAAATAGAATTATTGCTCTGTCTGAATAAGGACAGGTAGGGTTGTAAAGTATCAAAAATTTGGTGATCTGTCATCTCTCCTGGGGGAAAACCACTGAAAGCGTTATTACTTCAGTCACTTTGTATGTTAATGTTTGAAAATTCACCTTTTTAAAATAAAAATTTACTGCCATCTTTTATTTTTTATATTATCAAAGCTTCGGCCAGTGTCCATTCCCCATCTCTTCCCAGAGAGTCATCCCATATAACAAATAATATTTTAATAAAAGAAGAAGAGAGGGGGTGACTATGTGGCACAGTGAATATAACACCGGCCCTGGAGTCAGGAGGACCTGAGTTCAAACCCGGACTCAGACACTTAACATACACACACACACACACACACACACACACACGCACACAAACACTAGCCATGTGATCTTGGGCAAGTCACTTAACCCCAATTGTCCTCCAAAAAACAAATTAAAGCAAAAAAAAAGAAAGAAAAAGATAAAGAGCAGGAAAAAATTGGCAAATTTGATTAATGCATCAAAACTTTTAAAACATGTACAGAGGGGTGGCCAGGTAGCACAGCAAGTAAGATCACAGGCTCCAGTGTTGGGATGACCTGGGGATCAAATCCGGGCTCAGATACTTAGCACCACACCCAGAAATAACTGGCTGTGTAACCTTGAGCAAGTTACTTAACCCCGATTGCTTAAATAAAAATAAAACATGTACAGAATGCACCATGCCCCTCTGTATCTCCACTTCTACAAAGTAGTGAGTGGAGGAATTTTGTTTTTGTTTGTAATTAAGAAGTGAAGGATTCACTTATTTTACTTTTTGTGATTAAATCATCCTGTAATGTACATGTGTGAAGTTCAGTGTCCACTTTGGGGTCTGATTCCAGAACTGGTCAGCATAAAGGCTTTAACCTGCTCCATTTATTTCTGACCCAGATGGATTAGTCTCTCCTTTCAGCTACAATAAGAAATTCAACCTATTTTTGTTGGATTTGGTGATTGGCTTAGTTGAGGGAAGCTCAGAGCTCTTAAGCTAAAGATGTCCATCACCCTCTATTCATTGATCTCTAGCAGCAAGGATTACAGCCCTGTGCCAACAATTTGTGGTTGTTCTTTCCATTTACATTTTTGTAGTCATTGTGTATATTGTTTTCTTGACTGTACTTCATTGTGCATGAAATTGTGTAAAACTGTCTATGCTTCTCTGTGTTCATATTAATAACTTCTCATAGAACAGTGATATTTTGTGATAATCATGTACCACCTTTTTTTCCCTTTGGAGGGGTAAGGCAGGGCAATTGGAGTTTAGTGACTTGCATAAGGTCACATGGCTAGTAAGTGTCAAGTGTCTGAGGCCAGATTTGAACTCAAGTACTCCTGACTAGTGGGCTGGTGCTCTATTCACTGAGCCATCTAGCCGCCCCACCACATATTATTTTAGCCATTCCTCAAAAAATGGGCATCTACTTTTTTTCTTTTTTTTGTTGCCACAAAAAGTGTTGCTATAAATATCTGATATACATGGGGACTTTCTTGTTATTAAACATCTCCTTCATGTATAATCTCAGTAGTGAAAGAAATTCAAGTTTTAAGACATTTACACAGCCTGCAAATTTAAATCTAAAATTAGTGTATTGCCAGGTAAGGTGGTGGTAGGTTTCTTGGACAAATGATCTCAAATACCACCTGTGTGTAGCCATAAGATTAAGCTTGTCCTGAGATACAGATCAGAATTATATTATTTTTAAGCCCAACTTGTCCTCTCCCCTTTAAAAGAAAAATGGCTTTCTACCCAAAGAGTTAAGTGTCAGGAAAATTACTGCATATTTTAAAATTGTCTTATAAATAATACATGTTTAAGGAAATTTACCTCATAGTGGAATTTTGTCCAATTCTAGCTAACCCTTAACTGATTTGATTTACAGTTTAATTCAATCCTAGTTTTGCTTTAGCCTTGAGTAGAGTATAACTTTAAACGCATTCTTTGTCTTTACCTTGTAGTCTACATATTCTTGAATTTGTCCAAGCCTAAAAAACTTCAGACTAAATTAATGTCAGGAATTCTTTTGAGTAACTTTTCTCAAGTCCTAGTTAATGTGCTCTCTCATGATTACATCTAGTTTATTCTACTCACACTAATAAAGTAAATTAAAAAGATAAACTTTGTTTTTCTTTCCAACCTTCAGGTTATTTCCTTTGATTTCCTTATGTTGACTCACACAGGTGAAAAAGAAAATTATAATTAAAGACAATAGCTACATCTAGGTATTGAAAGAACATAATCCCAAGTGACTTATTTTTAGCATAAAATTTCTGTCCACTTTTTTGTATGAATCTATCTATTTCCATTTTATTGTACTTTATATCAGAATTTATTTTTGAATTCACATAAAATGAATTTTTTTACCTGTTGAGTTTGCCCCTAAGTAACACAGCTTAGGACTTCTATGATTCACCTGGAGTGCAAACTATGATTAGAAAGAACTTTTTGTATTTACCATAGGATACTTTTTTGACCAAATTAAACAAAAAATATTACAAAAAAGTTATAAAACAAAGATTTTTTTGGAGGTTGTATCAAAGTGAGAATTTTTCCTTAAAGGATTGTTTGTACTAGTATATAACATGTAATGAAGCCAAATGCTTCTCCAGTTAGAACTTCAAAGTCCTGGGTCAATATTTTTTCTTTTTTTCTGCTTAGATGTATGACATGTTTGATTTTCTGCTTCTCTGACTCGTTGCATCCAATGCTGATATACAATCTGGCCAAAGTGACAGGTCAGCGTCTGGAGGACATTTTAAATTCTGTCTTGGGCCAACCAAATTGCAATTATCTTAGGACCCCCCAGTGTTGGGCTCTAACCAGTCCTGCTGTGTCCCTGTCAGAATTTTAGCCATGCCTCCCTGTCATTGTTAATTGTACTAAAACATGTGGTTTTGAAAAGCTCATCCTCAGTAAAGGAGATTTCAAAAGTTAGCATCATTCAAGAGTCAGTTCAAACACTGCCTTCTGACAGAATTTTCTTTTCTGATCCTCTCAACCTGTAATGCCCCTTTTGCCTATCTTCTATTCAATCACCTTGTATTTACTTTTAATTTATTCTATTTGTTTTTATTCTCATATATTTATATGCATAATTGCTGTTTCTCCCAAAATAATACAAGTTTCTTGACAGTTACAATTGTTCCTTTTTTTTTGTATTTGTATCCTAGGTGTCTATATAGTATAGTGTCTGGAACATAGTAAGTACTTAATAAATGCTTATTGATTGTCGATAGTCTTTGCATTAATCTGTACAGGGATGCCTAGAATGACATAAGCATCACTGCATCTACTTTACTGATTTTTGTTTCCTTGTCTAGACATTGTTACTCCAGCTGCCTTGGCCTCCTGACTTTAAAGCAACACAACAACAACAACAACCACAAAAACAACAGCAACAACAATGACAACAACAACAAACCATTGCATTAAGAATGATTTATTTTTCAAAACAATTTTGACAGATACACCCCCTTGCATTTTTAGTTTAACAAGGAAAGCAAGGGAGACTGAGTCATGTAAAGGCAAGAGCATGGGTAAAAAGTGAGAAACCCTATGTGATAGTTTAATCACATCATAATCATTACCATCACTAACATTGATGTAACACTTCCTATGTGCTAGGCACTGTACTAAGTGCTTTACAATTTTTATTGTTTCTCATTTGATCCACACAACAACCCCGGGAAATAGGTGCTATTATCATCCCCATTTTAGCTGACAAAACTGAGAATCTGCCGCTAGATGTGTGATTTGGAAAAGACATTCATTCTTTCATCTGTAAAATGAGGGGAAGCCTATTAGATCATTGTTATGGTTTGTTTCAGATTTACCATTGAAAAATACTGAAAACCATAGCAGAAGAATTTATTCAGCCATGCCGATTCGCTTGAATGAATTCTTTCAGATTATCACCATTTGCCTTGGTCATATCATGCTTAGACATGCCAGAGAGGGATGGGAAAGAGAATCAAATGAAAGTTTCTTTTATGTATACAAAATATTTGCTATTACATTGGTTTTACAAGAATAAATGCAGTTTTTAATTTTTTAAACATTGTTTTTGGTCAAATGCTTCGTTAACTTCTAGTTTACATCATTCATTTCCACAAGATTTTGAGTTAGAAATTTTCTCCCCGTTTTTCCCCCTACCCACCATTCCAAAAATAGCGATCCTACTGGATATCCCCTCCTCCAATCTGCTCTTTCCCATATCTTCTCCCATACGCCCTCAGACATCCCAGTAGGACACGGTGGATCTCTATGCCCCAGTGCCTGTATATCTTATTTACTAGTTAAATGTATAATAATATTGATAATATATGTATATATATTTAAATATTTTATTTTAAAGCTTTGAATTCTATATTCATTCTCTTCCTCCCTTGTCACCTTGTTACTGGGAAGATAAGCAATTCGGTATAGGGTATGCATGTGTAGCTATGCAAAACATTTCCATAGTGGATATACTGTAAAACACTGACTATATTGTCCTCCATCCTTTCCACCCGCCATTAGTTCTATTCTCTACTTTGATCCTGTCCCTTTTCAAAGTGGGTGCTTCCAACTTCCCTCCCCCCCAGCCTACCCTCCCTTCCATCATCCCCCCTCTCATCCTCTTCCCCCCTACTCTCCTGTAGGATGAGATACCTTATTGTGTGTGTATGTCATTCCCTCCCTAAGCCAAATTCAATGAGAATGAGGTTGAACCATTCCCTTTTGCCTTCCTGTTCTTCTGCTTCATTGTGACCATTTATCCTTGATTCTTCTATATGAGATAGTTTACCCCATTCTGTCTCTCCACCTCTCCTCTCATTATATTCCTCTCACCTCTTAATTTCATACTTTTAAGTATCGTCCCTTCCTATTAAATTGATCTTGTGCCTCTATCTATGTATAACAGTACACTTATATACACACATTCACATGCACACACAAACACATACACACACACAAACACATGCGTATTACCTTCAACTATTCTCATACTGAGAAAAGTTTCATAAGTTACAGTTATTGTTTTTCCATGTAGGAATGTTAATAGTTCAACTTTGATAAGATCCTTATGATTTCATTTCCCTGTTTACCTTCTCATGCTTCGCTTGCTTCTCGTATCTGAATGTCAAATTTTCTATTCAACTCTGGTTTTTTCATCAAGAATGCTTGAAAGTCCTGTATTCCACTGAATGACCATATTTTCCCCTGAAACATGATACTCAGTTTTGCTGGGTAGGTGATTCTTGGTTTTAATACCAGCTCCTTTGCCCTCTGGAATATCCTATTCCAGGCCCTTTGATCCCTCAGTGATGAAGCTGCTAGATCCTGTGTTATCCTGATTGTGTTTCCACAGTATTTAAATTGTTTCTTCCTGGCTGCCTGTAATATTTTCTCCTTGATCTGGGAATTTCAGAACCTGGCTGAAACTATTCCTAGGAGTTTTCTTTTTGGGAACTTTTTCAGGAGGTGATAGGTGGATTCTTTCAATCTCTATTTTGTCCTCTGGTTCTAAAACATTAGGGTAATTTTCCTTGATAACCTCTTGAGGGATGAGTTCTAGGTTCTTTTTTTGATCATGGCTTTCAGGTAGTCCAATAATTTTAAATGGTCTCTCCTTGATCTATAATTCAGGTCATTGGTTGTTCCAATGAGATATTTCACATTGCCTTCTATTCTTTCATTTGTTTGGATCTGTTTAATAGTATCTTGATTTCTCAATCTAATTCTGAAGGAATGATTCTCCTCAGTGAGCTTTTGAGATTCTTTTTCCATCTGGCAAATTCAGCTTTTTAAGGTCTTCTTCTCCTCATTGCCTTTTTGAGCCTCTTTTGCCATTTGAGTTAGTCTATTTTTCAAAGTCAGGTTGTTGACTCTCATTTCATAATGTTCTTGCATTGTTCTCATTTATCTTCCCAATTTTTCCTCCACTTCTCTTATTTGGTTTTCAAAATCCTTCTTAAGGTCCTCTATGGCCTATAACCAGTTCGTATTTTCCTTTAAAACTTTTGGTGCAGGTGTTCTGACTTCGCTGTCTTCCTCCTGTGCCATGCTTTGATCCTGTCTGTCACCAAAATAGGATTGTAAAGTTGGGTTGCTCTGTTTGCTTTGCTTCCTTTGCCTGCTTATGCTGCCACACAGTTACTTGTCTTTTGAGCTTTTTGCCACAGTAGGACTCTGCTACCACACAGGGGAGCTTCATACCAAATGCTGGGGTTTTCTCAGCTGCCAAAGCATTAGTTGGGTGCCCTCTCTGAAGCCTCCATACTCTCTGGCAAGCTGGTTGCACACCTCAGTACTTCCACCCTAGACCACAATCCACATGCAAACAGGTTAAAGCAAGTGGCATTAGCCCTCAGACTGGTCACTTGGTTCCCCTACAATTTGCAGGCCAGGAGCTGAAGGTGCCGTGTGGTGGCAGCTGCATGGCCATGGTGCCTCAGCCACTTTTCACCCTGGGGACAAAGGCTGACCTCATTCCCAAACTGCTGTATTCCAAAGTCCACACTGCACTGAGCTCTCACTTTGTACTTAGCATCCATGGGTTGATAATTCTGGAAACTGCTCCAGCTGCCAGTGACCTGAAGTCCCTGCAGCTGGCTGGCTGTGCAGGCCCACCCTGGGGCTAAAACCTCCAGCTTGAGTGGGCCTGGGATCAGCTCCCAGACAACTGTTCTGGCCACTTCTTGCCTGCCTGCCAGGCTGTCCTCAGCAGGTTAGCTTCTCTGAGTCATTTTGTGGGTTTTGTAGGTCCAAAGTTTATTTTTCAGGGTCACCTTTTACATGAATTGGAGGAGGTGGGAGCCAGAGCCCCAAGGAAGTCCTGTTTCTAATCCTTCATCCTGCCCCCCCCCAATAAAGGCAGTTTTAACAAACACCCTGCGTACTTCTTCTCATTATATTTTTATTTCTCATGACCTTTCAGTTCTGTGTAATTTTTAATATTGATAGAGTACAAACTTACCCAATCAGCAGATTTTTTTTGTCAAAGTCAATCTTTTCACAAAATTATTTTGAGAGCAGCACCTCAAATTAATTTCAAGATTTTTTAGTGAAGGTCTATAGGGGAACTTCCTTACATGAAAACCTGAAGAAAATTACTGGACTACCTGAAAGCCATGATAAAAGAAAGAACATAGAAAACATCCTCCAATAAATTCTCAATAAAAATTGCCCTGATGTTTTAGAAGCAGAGGGCAAAATAGAGGTTGAAGGAATCCACCAATCACATCCTGAAGAAGATCCCAAAAAGAAAACTCCTAGGAATATTATAGCCAGGTTCCAAAATTCCCAGATCAAGGAGAGAATATTAGAAGCAGCCAGGAAGAAAAAAATTGAATATTGTGGAAACAAAATCAGGATAACTCAGGATCTGGCAGCTTCTACTCTGAGGGATTGAAGGGTTTGGAATAGGATATTCCGGAGGGCAAAGGAGCTTGGATTAAAACCATGAATCACCAACCCAGAAAAACCAAATATCATATTTCAGGGGAAAGTATAGTCATTCAGTGGAATAGAGGACTTTTAAGCCTTCTTGATGAAAAAACCAGAGTTGAATAGAAAATTTGACATTCAGATACGAGAAGCAAGCGAAGCATGAGAAGGTAAACAGGGAAATGAAATAATAAGGAACTTATCAAAGTTGAACTATTAACACCACTACATGGAAATATGATAATTGTAACTGATGAAACTTTTCTCAGTATGAAAATAGTTGGAGGGAATATATATATAAAAATCAGAGCGTATATGGTTATATGTGTATGTGTGTATGTATATTTAGAAATATACATAGAGGGCACAGAACTAATTTAATAGGAAGGGAGATACTTAGAATGTCAAATTAAGAGTTGAGAGAGGAATATAATGACAGAAGATGGGGAGACACAGAATGGGGTAAACTATCTCATGTAGGAGAGGCAAAGGAAAATGGTTACATTGGAGGGGAAGAATAGGAAGTCAAAAGGGAATGGGTCAAACTTATTCTCATTTAATTTGGCTTAGGGAGGGAATGACATACACACTCAATAAGGTATCTCACCCTACAGGAGAGTAGGGGGGAAGGGGATGAGAGGGGGGATGATGGAAAGGGGGGTGGGGGGGGGGGGGAGGGAAGTTGGAAGCACTCACTTTTGAAAAGGAATGCGATCAAAGTAGAGAATAGAACAAATGGGATTTGGCATAGGAAGGAGGGAAATATAGTCAGTCTTTTACAATATATCTATTATGTTAATATTTTGCATTAGCTACACATGTACAACCTATACTGAACTGCTTATCTTTCTAGTAAGGGTGGGTGAAAAGGGAGGAAGGGAATGGATCTGGAATTAAAAGTTTTAAAATCAAATGTTTAAATCTACACACACACACATCTTTTATACTATTATATATAATTGGGAAATAAGATATACAGGCACTGGGGCATAGAGATCCACCATGCCCTACTGGAAAAGTCGAAGAGGATATGGGAGAAGATATGAGGCAGAGCAGATTGGAGGAGAGGAAATCCTGTAGGATTGCTATTTTGGGGAGGTGGGTAGGGGCAAACACGGGGAAAAAAAATGTTACTGAAAATCTGGCGGAAATGAATGACATAAATCAGATGTTAATAAAGCATTTGAAAAATAAAAAAAAAGAAATGAATAGAAATTCAGGTTGTGTGAGATTTGATCTTGACTGGTCTTCTAACTCATTCAATGAAACACTAGTTTCCTTAAATTTACTTATCCTTCAACTTTTTTCTCTGTGAAATCAGAAAGAATTCAATGAGAACTTAGATCTTATATTTTTTAGGTGGGGAAAAAGCTACTGTTTGGTATGGAAAGAGAAAAATTGAAAACATTATTATTGTTATTTTAAAATTGTATTATTCATTTCATGTGACTCCTCCAGAATACCTTAACGGCATTATTCCTTTATCTGGGGGAATCTTTCTCCATAAATATAAAAATATAATTTGGACTTTGTAAGATTCTTTTTTACTATTATATTTATTTTCAATTTCAACTTCCCTCCCTCTACCCACCCTTACTGCACCCATTGAGAAAGCAAGAAATACAATATCTATCATACTTGGGGAATCATGCAAATCACATTTCCACGTTAGCCATGTTGCAGGAAAAAAAAAAGCAAGAATAAAAGAAAAGGAAAAATGCTTCACTCTGCATTCAGAGTCCATCAGTTCTGCTTCTGGAGGTGGATAGCATTTTACATCATGAATCCTTTGGAATTGTGATTGATCATTGTATTAATCCAACTAAATCTTTCACAGTTGATTATCATTATAATATTGCTGTTCCTGTATAGATAGTTCTGATTCTGTTCACTTCACTTTGCATCAGTTCATATAAGTTTTCCTAGGTTTTTCAGAAACCATTCCTTTACAGTTTTTTAAAAAAACATATTCCTTGGCATTCATATACCATAATTTGTTCAGCCATCCACAACTGATGGGTATCAATAAGAATTTCCAATTTCCATCACATGGTATAAATATATTTATATATACTGGTCTGTTTCCTTATTTTTTTGATACTCTTGGAGATATAGACCTAGTAGCTGGGTAAAAGGGTACGCACAGTTTGGGCATAGTTTCTAATGGTTGTTCAGAATATTTGTAGTAGTTTATAGTTCTACCAACAATTCATTAGTGTACCTCTTTTCCCACATCCACTTAAATATTTGTCATTATTTTTCTGTCATCTTAATTAATTTGATGTATGTCAGGTGGTACCTCAGGGTAGTTTTTATCTGAATTTCCTCCAATTATTAATTATTTAGAGAATTTTCAATTATTGTTATTTTTGTTGTAATTTGACCAGTTCTTACCTTTTCCTGTGAAAAACAGTCATTCAAAAAGTTTCCCTAATGTTAGTATTCTCTTACATTTAATGTTCTATAGACTATTGAAGAAATACATAAAATAACTTCTTGTAATTGAATAAAAGTATTAGAATGCTAGTTCATCCTCTATTGACTTGCTAAAAGCAAGTCTTTCTTCCTTTTCTTTCTTTGCTTCTTTGTTTCTTTCTTTCTCTTCCTTTCTTACAATGTAACATTTAGAGGGTCAAAAATTATTTAATTTTTATTGACATCTTTTATATCTACATCACATTAATTTCCAAATATATTACTTTTGGAGGAAGCAAGCACTTATTAAGAGACTAACACGTGCCAGAAATTATGCTAAGTGCTTTAGAAATATTATCTCATTTGATCTTCACAATACCCTGAATTGCAGTTGCTATTATCTCCAATTTCAGTTGAGGAAACTGAGGCAACATGATTAAGTGACTCGCTAAAAGTTGTGCCACCAATAAGGGTCTAAGGCTGTATTTGAATTCAAGTCTTCCTAACATATCTAGTACTCTATACACTATGCCACCTAATTGAATTGCCTGTGGTAATTATTTGTAATTAATGACATTAAAAATAATGATGATGTAAAAGAGTTGCTTAGGAAAATTTACCAAAATATTAATAAAGAATGATAGCATATACAATGTCACACACTCATAATCACTTTCTCTTCTTCAGGGCCAAACTTGGAGATTTCAAGGACAAAACGAAACATTTGGGGTCCTTTTTTGTTATTATTTCCCTTTCCATGGTTGCAGCCAATATGTATGCTGTTTTCCTCTTTCTGTTTATTCCACACTACAAAAGTTAATATAAATTTTCCCAAACTTTTGTGAAATCTTCATATTCATCATTTCTTCATTATCTTCTTATCCTACATTCTGTTTAGCCTTTTCCCAATCAACTGGCATTTACCTCATTTCCTAAATTTTACCACTATATAAAAGTACTCTGATTGCAGTTTTAATTCAATTGAAAGTAGTTTAGAAAATCAGGATGAGGCTGAAGACAACTATTAAGTACAGCTGCTGCGTCCATTCAAAATAGTCAAGAATAAATGGAATTTGAGAGTGTTCTCTGAAATGGGAAACATTTGAAAAAAATCTTGCTTTTAGCTGCTTGTCTATATGCAATGACTGAAATTCTGCATCTCAGAGATCTAATTTCTTTCCATCTATGTCCAAGGATTCCATCAATAATCCTTACATTAAAACCGACATGATAAGGAGAATAAAGTAGAAACCCTTGCAAAATTTTTTCAATGTCACTTGTGATTTCCAATGTTTTATACATTTTGGGAAGAAAAACATAAACCTTAAAAGAAAATTCAGTAAACAGAAATCAAGATTGAATGAAGACATTTTCAAGGTTTATAAAAGAAACTCTAGGTTAAAAGGTCGATATTATTCTTGCTTTTGGACCTCAGTGTGATTATATACCTAAAGAACAAACTTGGACAATATCTTTAAAATAGCATAGATTTGATTATATTTTGTGTTAGTCACGAGTCACTTTTGATACACTGATGTGGTGCACATTTCTTACTACAACCAATAATTCTTTTAAGATGGATTATTGTCCCACAATATAAATATTCAAATGGAGTGCTTGTGTGTGTGTGTGTGTGTGTGTGTGTGTGTGTGTGTAGAAAATGTTAGACTGCCTCTGTATATGTAGATTGCTTTGCAGAACCGACCTTAGGGCAAAGAAAGTTTCATCAGTGTCTAGAAAGAACTCACATGGATTGTTTAAAACGTTTTGTTAAATTGAAAAACAAGATAATAGAAATTTTGCTTTTAACAAAGGATTTAAGTATTTTGTTTTAGTTCTTTTTTAATGTAGCAAAAGCTTTTTAAACATTTTTAAGAAACTCAAAATGTTATATTGATATTATTTTTCTGATGTCTGACTTTCAACTTCATAGTTAAACATAAAGTTTCATACTTGAGTCCAAAAATTTATTTCACAAATACAAAATGAGGGAAGGAGAACTAGGGAGATATTCATTGGCAATAAGGACCGGTATTCAATATTCAAAAAATCATTTCAAATATTTATTAAAAATTATGTGCAAAATTCCGTGCTAGGTGCTGGGGATGCAAAGATAAAAATAAAGCAGTTTTTACACTCAAAAGGTTGGCATTCCATTGACACAGCTGCCAAAGAAGATTAGGTGATCCAAATGCATTAATTAATTAATTAATGTCTAGAAGATAGAATATGGTAGTCCCATTTGATCACTATTCTGGTCAGATTACATTTAGTATATAGTTGTATAGAATAGATATTGGTGATCTGCACACTGTATAGAAGAGTGTGATCAGGATGAAGATGAGTCTAAATACCATGCTTTCTGAGCTTTAATAGAAGGAACTGGAAATCCTGCTGGTGTGATTTTCTTCTTCTTCCTTTTTTTTTTTTTTTTTACCATTTTTCAACAATGATTTGCACAAAATTTTAAGTTACAAATATTCTTCTTTTCTTTTCCCTACCCCCACCACAAGACAGTGAGCCTACTGAATACCCCTTCCCCCAATTTGCTCTCTCTTATATCCTCTGTCCTGCCCCCTCTAACTGTCTAGTAGGGTAAGATGGATTTCTCTACCCCAATGCCTGTATACCTTATTTCCCAGCTGCTTGTAAAAACATTTTTTTTTAACATTTGTTTTAAAAACTTTAATTTATCTTCTTCCCTCCTCACCTACCCCCACTAGGAAGATAAACAATTCAATATAGGTTGTACATGTGCAGTTACACAAAACATTTCCATAGTAGTTATATTGTCAGAGACTAATTATATTTCCCTCCATCCTATTCTCCCCACTTGTTCTATTTTCTATTTTGACTCCCCCAATCTGCCCTCCCTTCTATCATCCCCCTACTTATCTCCTTCCCCTCTATTTTCCTATAGGGTAAGATACCCAAAGGAGTGTGTATGTTATTCCCTCCCTAAGCCAAATTCAGTGAGAGTAAGGTTGACCCATTCCCTTTCACCTTCCTGCTCTTCCTGTCCATTGTAATAGTTTTCTCTTGCCTCTTTCATATGAGATAATTCACCCTATTCTAGCTCTCCTTTTCTCATTCTCTCATCATATTCCTCTCTCCCCCTTTTAATTTTATTTTTTAGATATTATCCCTTTCCACTCAACTTACCCTGTACCCTCTATCTATGTAAACATGGACACACATATACACACCCACATATGTATTTATACCCACATACACCCTTCTATAAATACATATATATGTATGTATGCATATATATTACTGTATATTCCCTTCAACTATCCTCATACTGTGAAAAGTCTCATGAGTTACAATTATCATTTTTCCCTGTAGGAATGTAAATAGTTCAACTTTAATAAGTTCCTTATGATTTCTTTTTCCTGTTTACCTTCTCATGCTTCTCTTGCTTCTTGTATTTCAAAGTCAAATTTTCTGTTCAGCTTTGTTTTTTTTTTCATCAAGAATGCTTGAAAATCCTCTATGTAATTGAATGACTATATTTTCTCCTGAAGCATTATACTCATTTTTGGGGGGTAGGTGTTTCTTGGTTTTAATACAAGCTCCTTTGACCTCTGGAATATCATATTCCAAGCCCTCCTATCCCTTAGTGTAGAAGCTGCAAGATCTTGTGTTATCCTGATTGTGTTTCCACATACTCAATTTGTTTCTTCCTGGCAGCATCTAATATTTTTTCCTTGACTTGGGAACTCTGGAATTTGGCTATGATATTCCTAGGAATTTTCTTTAGGGGATCTTTTTCAAGAGGTGGTTGGTGAATTCTTTCAATTGCTATGTTGCCTTCTGGTTATAGCATATCAGGACAATTTTCCTCGAGAATTTCTTGAAGGATAGTTTCTAGGCTCTTTTCTTTTATCAGGGCTTCGAGGTTGTCCAATAATTTTAAAATTATCTCTCCCGAATCTATTTTCCATGTCAGTGGTCTTTCCAATGAGATATTTTACATTGCCTCCTATTTTTTCATTTGTTTGGATCTGTTTTATAGTATCATGATTTTTCATAAAGTCATTAGCTTCCATTTGCTTTTAAACGAATTTTGAAGGAATTATTCCCTTCAGTGAGTTTTTGATATTTGATATTCCTTTTCCATCTGGGCAATTCATCTTTCCATCTGGGCATTCTCCTCATTGGCTTTTTGGGACTCTTTTGCCATTTGAGTTAGTCTATTTTTAAAGGTGTTATTTTCTTCAGTGTTTTTTGGGTCTCCTTTGGCAGGCTTTTAACTCACTTTTCATGATTTTCTTGAATCATTCTCATTTCTCTTCCCAATTTTTCCTCTCCACTTCTCTTACTTGATTTCCAAAATCCTTCTTGAGCTCCTCCATGGCCTGTAAACACTTCATATTTATCTTGGATGCATTTGATGCAGAAATTTTGACTTAATTGGCTTCTTTTGCTTCCATGTTTTGATCTTTTTTGTTTCCAAAAAAGGATTCTGTGGTTTGTTTGTGCTTCCTCT
Source organism: Petaurus breviceps papuanus (assembly GCF_028583685.1). Taxonomy (NCBI): domain Eukaryota; kingdom Metazoa; phylum Chordata; class Mammalia; order Diprotodontia; family Petauridae; genus Petaurus; species Petaurus breviceps. The sequence continues at coordinate 1,466,109 of NW_027185653.1, forward strand.
GCTTGTTCATCTTGCCTGCTAATTACTTGACTTTTGAGCTACTGCCATGGTAGAACTCTGCTTCCATATTATAGAGAGCTATGTCCCAAATCACTGGGGTTCTCACAAATGTCACAGCTATGAGGTGTGTGCCCTCTCTACAGACACCCCAAACTCTGGCACACTGTCTACACACCCCATAATCACCACCCAAGACCGCAATCCGGATCCAAGCAGGTCAAAGCAAGAGCAATTACCCTCTGAATGATCTCTTAGTCCCCCTTCTATCTGCAGGTCAGGAGCTCAGGATGCAGCCTAGTGGCAGCAGCTGCAGTCTCCCTGCCTCTGCCATGCTCTTTCAACACTCAGTTCCATCAGAGTTCCCAACTTACATTTTACTTTCTCTTTTGCATTTTTGGGTTGAGAAGTCTGAAAACTGCCGCAGTTACTGGTGATTCACTCTCCTGAAGTTTGCAATGGCCTGGTCTGGGATGCTGCTCAGGGCCACGCCAGGTCTAGTCACTTGTGGTTCAAGTGGGACTGCACTCAGCTCCCAGTTTGGTGCAATAGACCCTGCTTGTTGGTCTGCCAGTCTGCCTTCAGTGGGAGATTTGTTTCTCTCTGTCACTTTGTGGATTAAGTACCTCTAAAATTTGTTTAGAGTAATTTTTTTTTACATATATTGGAGGTCTTTAGAGCTGGAGCCAAGTGAAGTTGCTGTTTTTACCCTGCTATCTTGGCTCCACCCTCCTGGAGTGACTATTTGTTAGAAAATAAATATTTAAGAGAGACATGACATTTTTCTTCAAGTATTTGAAAAATGGTTATGTGAAAGTTTGCTTTTGCTCCTGACCCTTTGGATATCACTATCATGACTCAACTGCCTTGAACTTCCCTTAAAGCTTAAGGCCTTTGTATCTGGGAATATATTTCCTCCATGTTGGCCCTCATTGATGAGTTTCTCTTTAGAGATTCCATTTTGGGGATGGATCAAAGTTTGCCATCTTTCATTTTCCTCCTGAGTTAGGCTTATGATTCTCTGTATATCTCCACTGTTGTGTTATGCATGTTCCTTTTTCCATTCCTTTTGAGCTCCCTTTCATGTGTTTTCTTTTCCCATTAGAGTGTTAACTCCTTGAGGGCAGGGATTTCTTTTGTTTTTGATTATTTTTATATTCCCAATGCACAGCACAGTACCTGACTAATAGTAAATGCTTGTTTCCTTTCCTTGTCTTGTCCATAAAAGGGATTATATTTATGTATGTTTTGAAAGCGGAATTTCTGGCACTTCAAATCAGAATCATACTACTCTAGACCAATACCTCATTGTCTGATCACTAAAAGGAGACCCATGACTCACCCAGGATAAAGTGAGGTGGCTCATCATAGGCCAAAGCCTACTACTTGAGTTCTTCATTACTTGAGTTTTCCTTGTCCCCAGGCTTCAGAATGTCCATAATGGGTGGAAGTGACAAAGAGGAAAATGACCCTGGTCTCCTTCTTGTTCCTTGAATAACACTTTCCATTTCTTGGCTTTGGAAATTTTTCTGCCTGTCTCCAATTCTTAGAATGCTCTCTCCCCTTATCTCTGCCTACATGTTTCCCTGACTTCTTTTAAATGTCAATTAAAATCTCATTTTCTACAAGAATCTTTTCCTAAGCCCTTTTATTTTCAGTGCCTTCTGTTATTTCCTATGTATCATGTAAAGAACTTAAATGTATGTATGTATCTAGATACATACATATACATATATTTGTTTGTTATATGTGTGTGTGTGTGTGTGTTTGTATTTATTTGTTATCTCTCCATTAGATTGGGAGTTCCTTGAGGGCAGCCTTTTGCCTCTTTTTTTTTATCCCCAGTACTTAGTACAGTGCCTGGCATGTAATGGCTATTTAATAGATGTTTATTTATTGATTTAGTTTAAAGAATAAAATTCATAACACAGAAATCTATGCAAAAGTGGAATGAATTATCTTGGGACATTATTGTCAGTCTTTATGAGAATTCCATATGACTACTTGTTAGAGCGATTACAAAAGGAATTTTTAGATTGGTGTGGGTTGGACTAAATGGTCCGTGGATTACCTTCTAACAATAAGCTAATATCATCATCATCATCATCATCATCATCATCATCATCATCATCATCATCATCATCATCATGTATTTAGAGTGGTCTAGTATAACCCCCTAATTTTATAGATGAGGAAACTGAGATACAGAGAAGTTAAGTAATTTCCTCAAGGTCACTCCAGTAGGAAGATTAAGTGAAATGCAAAGAAAACCCACCTCTATTGCTTATTTATCTATTAGTATTTTTGGATTTTTAGATTATTTGTGGCAAATTTAGAATTCTAGAATATTTTCCTCTCTTTATATGCTTTTTCTCTCTTTTTCTTCTTCTCCCCTTTCCCCAGTTTTTCAGTACGCATCAAGTTCTATCCTTTGTATATGCTTACTTAAGAAATAGAAAAGCAAATATTTCAAGTGTATTTGGAAAAAAATGTGGATGCATAGAATCCCTTTCTAAATGAAAGGGAATGAAAGCTCATAGTTGAGTTCCTATCTAGTGTAGCAAATGTATTTCATGGATGTTTGCCTGTGGGGTTATCACACTACTTGCTTCAGAGCTGTTCTTTTTCTGAGGAATTCATGTTGGTTTATAATGACTGCAAATCAGCATTATGCAATGGCCATTAGGTTATAAATTGATTCACTTGAAACAGTTTCTCTATAAAAGTGATGAAAGCCGTTGGGCCTAAATTCAAGTTTAAATTAACTCTCCCCCCTGTTGGATTAATAGGCCTCCTTCTCCTTTCACAAAATGGTTCAGTGATTACATGGCTCCAACCTTGTCCCATAGAAGCAACTGCCAGGAGGAAAACTCTGGCTTGCTCTCTGTGTCTGTTTAGCCTTTGTCCTGTTTCTCTGAAATGTCTGCAGACTGCCAGTCAGTGGTAATTGCTATGTGGACACCTGTGCTCTGGGAACAGGACAGAAATCAATTCATCTCACCCAGGTCACCCCTTCATCCCCAGACGACAACAACTGTGGAATACTGCAAACTTGCTCAGGATGCAAATCAGTGACCCAGAGGTGAAAGGCTTTATTACTTGCTACTTTTCCCCTGAGGGCCTGAGGTACCTCAGAATTGGATTGCTTACTTGATTTTTTTTCTGTTGGTAATACATAGTCAATATCTTTCATTTCATGGAGGGGTTTTTCTTGAGTTCTTGTAAATGGTTAGAGAAGTCCTAAAACTAAGATTTTTGAAGGAAAATAAAATTTTAACATTCTTATTGAACTGTTTTTATGAAAAGCAATAATATCAGTTTACATTTATATAGTGAATTGCTTTGTATATCACTTTATATATGTATATATTATCTTAACTATATATGGTAATATCACAAGGACCCTGGGAAATAGGCTCTATTATTAATCCTCATTTTACAAATGAGTCAACTGAGGCTCAGGGAAGTTAAGAAACTTGATCAAGTGATATATCTAATAAGTTTCTAAGGCAACATTTTAGTCCACATCTTCCTGACTCCCAAGATCTATACTTTATGGACTTCTTCATATTGTCTGTCTAGTTGTTAATGAGAATTTTCCTGAAATTACTGTGTATTTACTTTTTATATGTTTTATATCTACTTTTCTCTGTATATGTTGTCTCCCTATGGGAGGAAGCTAGATGGTGGAGTGGTTAGAGTGCTGACTTTTCCATGATCTATTTCTGAAGAGCAAAATTGACCAACAATGTAGAATCATGGTGTGGTACAGTGACAGGATTTTATTTATGAAGGTTTCTATCTCTGGAAAAATGCCTCAGATTGATAAAGCAAGCCAGTATATATTTGTGTGTATGTGTTCATACATATATACCTATCTACACACATATATGTCTATATATATACACATACATACATACATACTTACACAGACATATATTAGATATGTGATATATATGTATATGTGATATATATGTATATGTGTGTATATATGTATATATGTGTTTATATATGTATGTGTGTGTATATATATATATATATATATATATGACCTACTTTTATTTCAATCCACAGAATTTGTTGAAAGTGAAAAGTCTTATAGAGCCCATAAACAGATATATTCATCTTTAAAAGCTCAGGTTGCTCATCACTTCCCCCAGAAAGAGCTAACTTATGATTATTATTGAGCCAACTTTTTGGCATTTTGTTAAGTCCCTGCTAAAAATACATGTTAATAGTGTTTGGGACCTTAGCAGTGTTCAAGAAATGCTTCTCATTAATGCTTGTTAATAGAAATAATAATTAATATAATGATTGGGACATTTGCTTCCTTAACCTCACAACTAAAAACAGTAAAATTGTAATTAGCTATAAGTAATGAGTCAACAAAATAAATCCCTTTCCAACTCTGTAATTCTATGAAGCAATGAAACTATAAGTATTTGAGTCTTATTGTGTACTCCAGTTCACTAAATTTGTCTTCCTGTATTTAATTATGACACACTAATTAACAAGTGATTTAATGAGGCTTATTCATTTATATTACAAGACTGGAAAAAAGAAAACATATTCTTATATGGCCACCTGGAATGGAAACTTCCAAATTAGCCCTCTATGCAGGAGGTCAGTCTTATATAAGGTGCATCTAAGAAAAGAAGGGCAAAATAGAAATAACTATATTTTCCCCAATTTATTTATTTTTAGTTCGAAACATTCATTTCCACAATATTTTGAGATACAAATTTTTCTCCCCATCTTTCCCCTACCCCCACCCCAAAGTAGCGAATCTACTGAATACACCTTCCCCTGATCTGTTCTCTCTTATATCCTCTTCCATCCCTGCCCCCCAATTTTCTAGCAGGGCAAGATGGATTTCTATACACCAGTGCCTATATATATTATTTCACAGTTGCTTGTAAAAAGCAATTTTTTTTTTTGCTTTTTGTAGGGCAATTGGGATTAAGTGACTTGCCCAAGGTCACATGGCAAGTTTTTGTGCTAGGTATCTAAGGTCGGATTTGAACTCAGATCCTCCTGACTCCAGGGCCAGTGCTGTATTCACTGTGCAACCTACCCACTCCAACAAAAAGCAATTTAAAAAAACATTTATTTTTAAACTTTGAATTCCAGACTTTTTCCCTTCTTCCCTCCTCACCTACCCCCACTGGGAAGACAAGCAATTCAGCATAGGTTGTACATGTGTAGTTATGCAAAACATTTCCATAGTAGTTATATTGTTAAAGACTGTAATTCCCTCCATCCTATCCTGCCCCCCACTTATTCTATTTTCTACTTTGATCCTGTCCCTTTCCAAAATTGTTTGCTTCTAACTACCCTCTTCCCCAATCTGCCCTCCCTTCAATCATCCCCCCTCTTATCCCCTTCCCCACTATTTTCCTGTAGGGTAAGATATGCAATTGAGCATGTATGTTATTCCCTCCTTAAGCCATATCCAATGAGAGTAAGGTTTACCCATTCCCTTTCACCTTCCTGCTCTTCCTTTCCATTGTAACAGTTTTCTCTTGCCTCTTTAATATGAGGTAATTAACCCTAATCTATTTCTCCCTTTCACCTTCTCCCAACACATTCCTCTCTCACCTCTTAATTTTATTTTTAGATATTATCCTTTCAAATTCAACTCATCCTGTGCCTTCTGTCTATGCATGAATATGTACACATATACATACACTCACATATATATTTATATACATATACAACCTCCTATACATATATATATATATATATATACACACACACACACATATGTATTCCCTTCAAGTATTCTCATACTGAGAAAATTTTTATGAGTTGCAATTATCATTTTTTTCCTGTAGGAATGTAAACAGTTAAACTTTAATATGTTCCTTATGTTTTTTTTTTCCTGCTTACCTTCTCATGCTTCTCTTGCTTCTTGTATTTGAAAGTCAAATTTTATATTCAGCTCTGGTTTTTTCATCAAAAATGCTTGAATATCCTCTATTTCATTGAAAGACCATATTTTCGCCTGAAGCATTATACTTAGTTTTCCTGGGTAGGTGATTCTTGGTTTTAATCCTAGCTCCTTTGAGCTCCAGAATATCATATTTCAAGCTCTTCAGTCCCTGAATGTAGAAGCTGTGTGTAATGGAAATGGAAATTTAAAGATCTTCCCTGCCCCTTACCTAAAGTGCACCTGGAGCCTGGGGTGGGAGGCTTGTTTTTCAGTAGATGCTTCTTGATTGGCCAGTGGCTCCAGAAGGTTGTTATATTCTCTGAGCCAGGAGAAGGCTATATAAGCCCTGATGTGTAGCTTTGTTTTGGGGATCACTTTGAGAAATGTTCTGTCATTTGATCAGATGAAACTCTGGGAAGCCATTGTTGAGAGTCCCCCAGCTTTGAAAAACCCAGATGTTGAAACCCAGATGTTAATTTGGTATGGATGTAATGGTTTAACAGTTTGGAAACTGTCTACTTGATCTGTTTCTCTGTCTTGATAATTCTATCTGTATACTCTGAATTTCGGGGTACTGACCTTTTTCCCCTGAACTAAGTAAACGATACATATCTGACTGATTAAAGTAAGCTTGTTAACCCATTTTGAGTTGCTTTCCTTTAACAAAGCAGATCCAAGAACCTGTATGGGCAGCCACCCTGGGGACGCTGGGGTACTTGCTGCTACAGGCCTCAGACAATTACGTAAAAACTAGCCGTGTGACCTTGGGCAAGTTACTTAACCCCAACTGCTCTCCAAAAAGCAAAAAAATAAAAATAAAATAAAAATAAAACAAGATAGGGGAGAAATGGGCATGTTTGTAGGTAGGGAAGGAACTAGTAGAGGTGGGGCAATATGCAAGCACTATCTGCTAGAGAAGAGGGTTATATGTAGGGGCTTTGTTTTTGTAATAAGAAGAGTGACCTCTTCACGTGACACTGCATTAAAGAAGTGAATGCGCATGCATGCGTGTGTGTGTGTCTGTCTGTCTCTGTGTGTGTCTGCGGGTGTGGGTGTGTGTTTGGGGGGGGTTGTAGTCAAAGAATCTGATACCAAGTGGCCAGCGTCCTGGTAGTGAATCTCTCTGTACTTTGCTATGCTTGTCCTCAGAAAGAAAATATTATTTGTTGAAGCTGTCCAATGTGATACAACTGGTCAGAGGATGTAATCTATGTAGTTTACAATGACCTAGGGTCACCTCTAAGCAATATTGAGCCACTGGCATAATGTTTATGGAGAACAATTTATCTAAGCAGAAACATTTTAAAAGACAATAGGATTGGGGTTGGGGGCATGTGAGGTAGGTGACAAAATTGACTAGAATCATGGTATTATCAAAAGGAGCAGCATCATAAAACAAAAGTAACATTTTTCAACTTTTATAAAACCAGCAGGACTATTATAATTATCCACATAATCCACTGAAAACTGAGCTATAATTGAACAGAAATTTTAGATATAGAGATTTTCTAGGTCAATGTTCTTATTTAATAGGTTGGGAAAATAATGTCAGAGAGATTTGCTAAGTTACCCAAGGTCATATACAAACAATAGGAATTAAAAGTAAAACACAATTTCAAGTATTTTTCTGTCAATGAGCTCAGTTTTCCTTTTCTTCTGAACTAATATAGTAAAACTTTTACTTCATTGCTCTCTAGTCTCCATGTGACAAGAATCAAAGAATCTATGAAATATGGGGCTAGGGGTGATAATATCAAAAATTTAACTAAGGATATAATGATAATAATATTTACCAATATTCTGCACATCACCAGACACATCTGTAAAGTTTTGAACCCTGCAGGCTTTGTATAATGTACACACCAGGTTAGCTGGTTGCCATAACCAGTTTTCAGCTCTCCCTGAGCATTACACTTAAATGTAAGAGTAAAAAAAAATAATTTCTTTAACTCATGTCATTGAAAAAAACCAAGATGTATCATTGTTGCCAAACAAGAATTCAAATAAATCACCCATGATTTTCTTGTTCCATGTGTTAGGATTCTTAAAATATTTAGGAATTAGATGTTGAAGAGTGCTTAAATGCAATAGTCACATCAATGACTTTTAGAAGAGTTTATTTTGAGAAAATCTACTGAAACAAAATAGATTATCATTGTTCAGTTTTGCCTCTGAGGGCAAAAGTAGGAGAGACTGGAAGTAGCAGAAAGATGGATTTAGGCTTGTTGTAAAGGAAAATGTCCTGAAAATTACAGTTGCCCAATAGTGGAATATTCAGCCCACTGAGTTCCCTCACTATAGATCTTTAAGCAAAGGTTTTTTTGAGTAGGTTGTAAAAGGAATTCTTTTTTAGGGATGTTTGGTAGGTATGAGATGGCCTCTGTTAGCTCCTTAATTCCTGAATTGAGGTATGAGGTATGAGGTGGCCTCTGTTAGCTACTCAATTCCTCTGCTATTCTATGATAAATATGTTGTTATAAGGTAATTGGGAAAAGTGAGTGACAAAACAAAGGATATCGAGTTCCTTGCTCCCTTGGACAAATGGGAGCCGACTTCTCTGTGAACACGATAAAAATATGCAAATATCTTACACCTCAGATTCTGAAAAGCTCCACAGAATTAATAGTAATTGAAATTTAAGTAGTGCTTTAAGGTTTGCAAAGTGCTTTACAATTTTTCATTGTATCCTCAATATAGGATAACATTGTATCCTAAGATGTAACTGTTTATCCTCATTTTACAGACGAAGAAACAGAAGCAGATAAAGTTCAAGTAAATACCACTTAAAGGTAATACATGTCTAAGGCTGAATTTGAACTCAAGTCTTTTTACTCCAATTCCATTGTTCTATCCACTGAGCTACCTAGCCTCTTCTAATGAAAGCCTCATGGGGAAGGAAAGTGAAGAGTTTTTTTTTAATGATCTTAGTCTTTAACGTATAAAAATAAGGGTTTTATGAAAATATTATTTTGTGGACCTAGTCTTTAGCAATCAAGTCCTGGAAACCAACTACTTCTGTTTTATCATCACTTGCAGATTCTAGCAAATCAATTCAAGAATAAATGATACATAATAACCACATGTGAAAAAAACAGATTATACTTTCCAACTTGATCTCAAGTCACCTAATTTCTCCTTCTTCTAATTGAGTGAAGTACTTTCTTGTCATAATCACAGCTTCCCAATGTTTCAGAGAAGTTAACAACAGTCCTTGTAACTTAGATGTGTGTATATTTACATATGTGTATGTATGTATAAATGTATATGTGTGTGTATGTATGTGTGTGTGTAGATAGACAGACCACTTTCTGAACTTTCAGTATGTGTTTCTGGGTCTCTGTCTGTCTCTGTCTCTCTCTTTCTCTCTCTGTCTCTGTCTGTCTGTCTGTCTGTCCCTCCCTGCATTTAGGTATGTGGGTGGCAGGGGTGGCAGGAGAAGGCAGGGAGAAGAGGAGGTTCTGGTTGGAAGAAACAAGAAATATTTTCCAGTTTAAAGGTCATAGAATTAGGTCAGTGCAATAAGTGAAACAGTAAGAAATGCTAAGCTGCATTGGAAAAGCCCAAGTGACTGGCTAATTACTGCCTAGCCCACTCTTCCTAGTCTCACATTGAGTGAAGCTACGGTAGTTTAGTACCTTGGTCCTGCCAAAGCCAATTATCAAAGCCAATTTCATGCATGGACAGCACTGATTTTACCCTTTCTCTCCTTCCCCCACCATTCTTAAAACAGCAAATGTATTCTTCAGCTTTCTAAAATGCAGATTAACAAACTAACATGACAGTTTGGCTTCAATTTAAAGGATGTTTTGCTATCATTTGTGACTTTTTTGTTTTATCCCACTTAAATGAACATATGATTCTTGACAACCAGGGAAGATTTAGAAAAATGAAAACATTTGAGCATCCTGGGGCAGCAGAAGATCCCCCCCCCCAAAAAAAAAAAACAGTACCATAGGAAGGAAAGGAAAGGAACAAGTATTTATTAAGCATCTACTTTGTGCTAGACACTGTCCAAAGCATTTTGTAAATATTTTATCATCTGATTTTCACATTAACCACAGTAAATAGGTGCTATTTTTAGAATCATTTCATAGAGAAGGAAACTAAAGCAAAGAGAAGTTGTCTTGCCTATGATCCCACAGCTAGTAAGTATCTGAGGTCAGATTTAAAACCAGGTCTCCCTGATTTCAAGCCCAGAATTCCATACACTGTAGCACCTGAGAGTAAGGTTTTAAAATTTTGATAAACTATTTAGTAAGGTTCTGAAAACATTAGAGCACATTTGAGAGGCAGGCAATATAATGTAGCAAATGAATACTAGATTTAGATAAAATTCTGCCTTTCTCAGTATCTCTGTCAGTATGGTCAAGTTACTTTAGGATAATAATCCCTGTAATTCCTGCCTCACAAGAATGGAAGATCAAATAAAATAATACATGCAAAGTGCTATGTAAATATCAGTTATCCTGAGTTTGTGGATTTTCTTATCCAGAGATAACCCCATGTTCCAGGTTTTTTAGATGGAGTACTAACTGAAAAGAGGAAGATTGATTTCTATACACAGAATTTCTACATAAAGAAAAAAAATTGAATAAACTCCAGATTAATAAAAAAGGACCACTTTAAAACCTATTGAATCTAGGCTAAGGATAAATAATCATATTTCCTTATGCTATATAAAGTTAAATTATAGCAATTTATTAAATTCATAATTCTGAACATTTTATCTAGAAATATGTTTATGCATTCAATGTATTTAACATTTTATTTCATAGCTAAGGAAGATATATACATGCCTGTCAGGTGGATGTCTAATTCTTTTTGAACCCTTCTGGTAACACACATTTAACATCTCACAAAGAATTCTATTGCAACTTTTTTAGACATTTTTTTTCCTTTAATAAGCTGAAATCTGCTCCCACTTTGAACCACTGGTCCTAATTTAAAAACCTCTAAAACTACTTAAAATAAGACCAATTTTTTTTCTAATAATAGTTCTTACCCTCAACTCATCACTCTCCCTTAACCCAATATCTCTAATCAGTCATCTGAAGCTAAACATCCCCATTTTATAAGGTGACATGATTTCTAGATCTTGTACTTCTTGTCTTCTGGACACCATCTAAAATATCATTTTCCCATACTTGAAATAACATCCAGGTGTGATCTGACCAGTGAAAATATAGTACAGTGGTTCTTCCTTACACCCATCAAATTGGCAAAGATGATTTTTTAAAATAATAAATGTTGGAGGATGGGTGGAAAAATGGGTACATCGATGCAGTATTAGTGGAGTTATGAATGGATCCTACTATTATGGAAAGCAGTTTGGAATTTTATATAAAAACTCAGAAACTGGTGCATTCCCTTTGACCCAATTATACCATTTGTAGTTGATGCATTAAAGTGACCAAAAAAGAGTAAAAAATAGAATATGTATGAAAATACTTGTAGCAAAAAAAGGGGAAACTAAGGGGATGCCATTCAATCAGGGAACAACTAAAAATTATGGTATATGAATGCAATAGAATACTATTGTGCTATAAAAATGAAGGAAAAGATGGTGTCAAAGAGACATGGAAATGTTTATGTGATTTCATGCAGCGTAAAGTGGGAAGAACAAGAGGAATTTATCTATAATATTATTATATTAAAAATAATTTGCAATAACATAAGGACACTGATAAGTTAAATTACCAATCATGATTATAGAAGAATGATGAAAAGCTATACTCACCTCATAAAAGAGAGATGATAGGTTGATATGTGGAATTAGAATTTCATTTTTGGACATGGCCAAAAAGGGAATATCTTTGCTTGATTGTGCTTGTTTTTGTTGTTGTGTGTTTTTTTGTGATTATGCAATGAAGAGATTATGTGATGCATGGTATTTTCTTTCTTTTTCCTTCCTTCCTTCCTTCCTTCCTTCCTTCCTTCCTTCCTTCCTTCCTTCCTTCCTTCCTTCCTTCCTTCCTTCCTTCCTTCTTTCCTTCCTTCCTTCTTATTAAAGTGAAACTTCAGAGTATTTTAATTTTTCTTATGATTAATGATTTAGGGTTCTTTGCATTGTCATTGACAATTTGTAATCATTTTCTATAAAACTATGCAGATATGAATGGCAAGATGCCTTGGATGAGCCATATTTAACAACTCTTTGCCTCATGTCACTCATGATCTTTGAGAGAAGTAAAAACAGTCCATACTTCTTGAAAGGGAGAAGAAATGTTGGTCCATCAGTATTCTCAAGTAGGACAGTGATAATCACCTTTGTTATTGATGGCAGATTCCTTCAGAATGGTGTTCCATAAAACAATTTACTGTAATTCCTACAAATTTACCAACCTTCTCTCTCTC
>NW_027185653.1:1478491-1530755 GCF_028583685.1 Petaurus breviceps papuanus
TCTTTCAGAATGGTGTTTCATAAAACAATATACTGTATTTCCTACATATATACCACCCTTCTCTCTCTCTCTCTCTCTCTCTCTCTCTCTCTCTCTCTCTCTCTCTCTCTCTCTCTCTCTCTCTCTCTCTCTCTCTCTCTCTCTCTCTCTCTCTCTCTCTGTCTGTCTCTCTCATATCTCCCCTAGTATTCCTTTTTTAGGATACCTAGACATTTCCATGGACAGAATATGTTCCAAATGCGGAGTACCATGTACATAAATCATTTCTTAGATTTATTTTTAGCTGAAATGTTGCTAATTATTGCTTTCAGCCACACTAAAACAGTTGCCAGGATAATCACCACAACAAAACTTTACATGACATAATCAAGTTGTTCCTGGATTGGTACTGATTGCTCTATGTCACTGAAATTCTCCTTCTTGCCATGGTCTGTGACCAGGCATAATGGTAATGGGAATTTGAAGATATTCCCTGCCCCCTAATACACCAAATGGAATCACATGGAACCTGTGGTGGGAGGAGTTTGCTGAAAGGTTTGAGCAGAGCTGGGAACAAGCTGGGAGTCAGAGCAGTTAGATAGGAGAGAGGAGAGATGATGCAGACAAAGAGACAGCTAGGCTTGTGAGTATTTTTAGAGGGAAGGCTGTGGAAAGGTGTTACTTTCCATGGTGATATTTTGTTTAGATTTCTTTGTTGTTGTGATGAATTTGGCTTTTTGGTGTTGGGATTTGGCTTTCTGGTGTCTGAATAAATGTTTTGCTTCTGTTTTATATATGGAGAGTCTGTTATATTTTGCAGTTCAGAATTATACTGGTATATTCGTAGTAGCCATCAGTGCTGTGAATATCATACTGGTGCTACACCAGGGTTGTGATCCTTTCTTTTTTCCAAGAGAAAAGGGCTCCAAGTACTAGGTGACTATTCCTAAACTTTTCTTGGGCAAAGAGAATTTTCTGTTCTGATTAATGCAAAGCAACTCAGAGGGGCTAGCTGTAGGGAATGTGAAAATGAGGAATCCTTTTTCTTTTCTCTCTCTGTCTCTGTCTCTTTCTCTCTTCCTGTCTCTGTCTGTCTGTCTCTATATATACATAGATATGTATGTGTTTATTAGATACATAAAATATTTTATTTTCCATGATTACATATTAAAACAATTTTAAAATATTAAAAAAAATTGGGTTCCAAATTCAATCCCTCTCAACTTTCTCTCCTATCCCAACCCTGCTTCCCTGAGATGGCAAGCATTCTGACATAGTTTATACGTGTAAAATATTTCCATAGTAGTGTACAAGAAGAATCAATTAAGAAAAAGAATCAAAGTAATAATGAAAGACAGTGAAAATAGCATGTTTCAATAAATATTCAGAAAATGTCTATTTTTTCTCTGAAGGTAGATAGTATTCTTCATCATTAGTCCTTTTGGATTATCCTGGATTATTGTATTTCTGAGAATAGCTAAATCATTCATAGTTCCTCCTTAAACAGTATTACTATTACTGCATACAATGTTTTCCTGGTTCTGCTCACTTCACTTTGCATCGGTTTATGTAAATCTTTCCAGCTTTTACTGAAATCATATTTTTGTCATTACTTATAGCACAATAATATTCTATCACAATCGTACACAACAACTTGTTTACCAATTTCCCAATTGATGGGTATCCTCTTGATTTCCAATTATTAGCTACCACAAAGAAATTTGCTATAAATATTTGTGTATTGATAGGTCCTTTCATGTTTCTGGGCCCCAGCAGTGGTGTGTTGCTGGAAGAAAGGGCACTCACAGTTTTATAACCTTTTGGGCTTTATTATAAATTGCTCTCCAGAATGGTTGGATCAGTTCACAACTCCAACAGTACATTAATGACCCAGGTTTTACCACATCTCTAACATTTATAGTTTTCTTATTTTTTTTTGGTCAAATTAACCAATCTGATAGGTGTGAGGTTGTGCCTAAGAATTATTAAAATTTGCATTTCTCTAATCAATAATGATTTAGAACATTTTGTCATATGACTACAGACAACTTTGATTTCTTTGTCTGAAAACTTCCTGTTCATATCCCTTGACCATTTATCAACTGGGGAATAATTTGCATTTTTATAAATTTGACTCAGTTCTCTATACATGTGAAAAATTAGACCTTTATCAGAGAGACTTTTTGCAATTCCCCCACCCCCCAGTTTTCTGCTTTACTTTTAATTTTGGATGTATTAATTTTGTTGGAACAAAAAAATTTTCAGTTTTATAGAATTAAAATGATCTATTTTACATTTTATAATGTTCTTCATATTTTCTTTGGTTCTAAATTCTTCCCTCATCATAGAATTGAAATGTAAAGTATTTCATGCTCTCCTAATTTATGGTATTGCACTTTATGTCTAACTCATGTACCCATTTTGACCTTAATTTGGTATATTGTATGAGATGTTGGTCTATGCCTAGTTTCTGTCACACTTTTTCCCAGTTTATCCAGAAGTTTTTGTCAAATAATGTGTTTTTGTTCCACACAATAACATGTTATAGGTGCTTGTAATGGGAATGCAAATTTGGAAGATCTTCCCTGCCCCTAGGCTAAAATGCACCTGAAGCCTGGGGAGAGAGGCTTGTTTTTCAGTAGATACTTCTTGATTGGCCATTGAGTCAATAAGGTTATTACATTCTCTCAGCCAGGAGAAGGCTATATAAGCCCTGATGTGTAGCTTTGCAAGGGACTCACTTTGAGAAGTGTTCTGTGATTTGATCTGAATTCTGGGAAGCCGTTGTTGAGAATCCCCCGGCTTTGAAAAACCCAGATGTGGAAACCCAGATGTTGACTGGGTATGGATGTAATGATTGGACAGTTTGGAAAGCTGTCTACTTGATATGTTAATGTCTTGATAATTCTGTCTGTATATTTTGAAGTTTGGGGTGCTGACTTTTTTCCCCTGAACAAGGTAAACGATATATGTCTGACTGATTAAAGTAAGCTTGTTAACCCATTTTGAGTTGCTTTCCTTTAACAAAGCAGATCCAAGAACCTGTATGGGCAGCAAACCCTGAGGACACACTTGGGGTGCTTGCTGCTACAGTGCTAATTTCTTTATTTTATACACAGGGAACTGAAGCAAACAGAAATTAAGTTGCTCAAAGCCATACAGCTAGCAAGTATCTGAAGCCCAATTTAAACTCAGCTGTTTGACTCTAGTCCCAATGCTCTATACACTGTGTGCCAGCTAGTTGCCTACAAATGTTATCCCAACCAATCCTCATAACAATCCTGAGAGGGAGGTGCTAATATTTACCTCTTTAGCAGGTGAGGAAACTGAGGTAGACAGAAGTTAAGTGATTTACATAGATTTCTATAGCTAGTAACTGTCTGAGGTTGCATTTGAACTCAGGACTTCCTGACTCCAGGTGCAGTGCTCTATTTCCTGTGTCACCTATTTCCTCATAAATTGGCAGCTAATGGTTATTATTGTATATATTTGTGCATATATGTGTGTACATAATAGCACATGTATATTATATGTGCATAAAATATATTGTAAATAATATAAATACACATGTATATACATATGTACACATACATTTATATTTTAAACGTTCTTTTGCTAACATACACATGTTAGTAGAAATACATGTACATATTAGAAGTGTTTCTGTCTTTATATATAGACACCTATGTTACTTAGCAAGTTATTTCTTGGGCCAGTTATTTTTCTGCCTTTTTGTCTTTCATGATATTTGTAATCTTGGCTAGAATATTTACAAGATATGTTATGAGAGTAGGTGTAGTGCCAATGTAATATTTTCACAATGCCAACAGTCACTACAAATATGCCTGCATAGAGCAGGGTACAATTTGCCAAACATCTTCTCTTGAATAAAAACAAAACAAAACAAAACACAGGTATGGTATTGTCTTTCCCATGTGCTGTAATCTCTGCAGCATTTGGAACATCATGTGGCTTCTACTTTACCCATAATTTAGCTCCCAATTTTATTCTATCAGTAGAACCAAACCCTTCACTTCCTCTGATAGTTATTTAGAAGGAGGGTCACTTTTCATAAGGGATATTGTTTCACATAAAATAATGATCACTTGAACTCTTCTATCCTTTTTTTTAAGCAATTGGGGTTAAGTAACTTGCTCAAGGTTACACGGCCAGGTGTTTCTGGGTGGGTGCTAAGTGTCTGAGCCTGGGATTCGATCTCCAGGTCATCCTGACACTGGAGCCGGTGCTCTTACTTGCTGTGCTACCTGGCCGCCCCTCTTCTATCCTTTTTACAAAACTGTATAGGTTCTTCACTTAAATTTTGCAATGTCACAATAATTTTTCATTAATACTTAGAATATATTACTCCAATTAACACATGTATTTTTCAAGCTGCTAAATCTTATTTAAGTAATATCTGTTCAAAATTATCTTTAAAGATTCTCGTACATATTCCAGTAAAGATGCTCCTTATTTCTTTTCTATCCAAACAAAAGTCCTCTAAACAATGCAAATCATATCCTGTTGAAACAGGTACTTCTGGATACAGCGCTGGGACATCTTACCTCACAGCCCAAAATTCAGTATTTGGGATCTCATGTGTCTGCTGCTTTCTAATTTGCAGATTTGAGGTCATCATTCTGGTTAGAGATGTACTTTCTCCCAATCGTCTATTATTTAATTACATAAAGTAGTGAATAAATTATCTTTCCAATGTTGATACAAGTTATTAGAACTTATCTTCCTTAACTGTTCTTTCAATAATCCATTTATTTTTTCAATTAACCAAGATGCTTATGGATAATATGGAATATGATATATCCATTCTATATTGTTTAATATACAGCATCTCTTCATTTCATTAACTTTGAAATGTGAGTGATTGTCCCTTTGAATCTGCATTAGGGTTCAATAATATAGACTTATGAGATCTGGAGTTTTACAGGTGTTTTTCTGGTTCGCATTCCTATAAGGACAAACCACTAGTACACCTGAATAGGTGTCAACAGAAGTGCATATAGATTTATATCCTTTATCTTGTGGAAGAAGACCAATATAATCAATTTGCCAAATTTGGGCTGGAAATTCTCCCCTTGCTATCTTCCCAGTTCCTACCTGAGGAACAGTTTGTTCCTTTTCCATTCGACATATATGACATTTCTCTGCTATCTGTTTTAAAAATGAATGAGATACTAATTCCTTGATCTTGTGCCCACCATTGTGTGGCCTGAATCCCTAAAGGGCTCATCATTTGGTGGACCCATTTCGCCAGGACCGGTGTCAGAGTAGGGACAATACGTTGAGTAGCAATCTTTGTTAGTAGATCGGCATGTGGGTTCTCCTCCCATTCTGGTGTGGTGAGGGACCCATGAGCATCTATATGAAAAACTGACAAATTAGTAGCCAAAGACAAGTCCCATATACTGTCTCATAATTCTTTGCTCCAGACTTGTTTACCATGAATTTTCCAATTTTGATTTCCCCCCATGATTATCCATGAAGCTAACCTATTAGCTACTGCCCATGAGTCAGTAAATATATGACACTGTCCTCCTTGTTCTGTTTTGATGGCTTGATGTACTAACATAAATTCAGCATATTGAGTACTTTCACCAATCAGAAAGTGAGCTGAGAAATGCATCTTTCTTTGGTAGTAAAAAAGAAGGGAATCATCATGTTTTGCTATTTAAAGTTTAAATAAAAATAATTTTTCCTTTACACTCAGAGTAATAGTCACATTGTTGGAATTTATAATAGGTATTTTCCATATAGCAGAAAAAAAGTGTTTTTGTTTTTATCCAGTAGGGAGTTTTAATTGCCTGATGGTAGATAGTTATTCAGAGTAAGAGAACTTGGTATTATGCTAAATACTAAAACCTAATTATCCTAGAAATATCCAGATTCATAGCTTAAACTTAGAAATTTTTATGAAACATTTAGAAACAAAATGTCACTTCAAACCTGTGAAATAATATGATGTCTATTCTCTGGGGTGGTAATTTTGGATGAATCCCTGGCATTGGTGGCTAAAAAGATGATTTCCAAGTACTCCTGAGTATATGTGGTATGTAAATACAATTCAATTCAATTCAAGCCATTACGTATATGAAGAAAAACAAAATAGCCTCTGACCCCAGAGCATACATAATAAAATTAGAATCCTCCTAGAAGAAGAAAGGAAGTCCCATGTATTCAATGGTCTGGTCTTCATAACTTCAACTTGCTGTAAGGCTGTTCCATTTGATGAAAGAACCTCTTTTCAGAACTTGTACCTATAAAATCTATTTCACATCTTTTAAAAAATTAACTATTTTTAAATGAACAATTATTTTGGATACTGAGCAAACATGATTCACATAAATATAATTACAGAATTTTTGTTGCCACAAATTAGGAAGTTGCATTTAATTGAAAATAACTATATATATATATATTTCCCTGAAGATGGAAGGAAAGGTCCTTAGTCATTGAATTTGATGCAATGAAATACCTTAGCTCTGAGACAAGAGCTATCTACCTGCAAAAACAAATAGATTATAGACTCACCAACTGTGTTCTGTATACTGTTGCCTCAAGTCTGGAATTACCTTTTTGTCATTTTCTTTTAAAATGTACAGATATTATTTGTTTTGGCATAACAGACACTTTCCATAACCACCCAAATCAGAAAGGATATTTCCATTCTTTCAATGGCAGATCCAATTTGGGAGAGTAGAAAATGACTTAGCTGAGCTCTCCCAACATTCCCTTCCAAACAACTTTAAAATAATACTTCAGATTGAATACTGGAGTGTCAGAGACAACAAAACATTAGACTGAGACATTATTCTAGTCCAAGACAACTCAAGAAGTAGGAAAGAGATTTGTGACAAAGGAGTGGATGCTAGTCATCAGTCAATACAAATGGGAGCACCAGTGATGGAACTGAGCTTTGGTGACAGAAGTAGCAGCAGCTTCAGGAGCTCTCCAGATAGACAGAAAGAGAATCTGGTAACTGGTCACAATAGATTCCTGGGTATCACTGTCCTAACACTAGATACAGACCATATGCTGTTTGTCAAGTCCATTGCCTTATGACAACATCTGGCTTGAGAGAAATCAAAGGCAGAGAGGAACATTCTTAGTCCAGAGGTGAAAGGGAACATCAAGGCACAAACACAGAAGAAGACAATAAAATAAATACAAGGAAAGCCTTGGGGGCTGAGCCCAGATGACAGTAATAGCAGGAACTTGCTTGAGCTCATCCCTCAATCACCTCCAATACCTGTAAAAAATCACTCCAAACAAATTTTAGAGCTACAGAACACACAAAATGACAGAGTGAAACACATCTCCAGCTGAAGACAATCTGGCAGGCTGTAGTTCTAAAGTTTTTCTCACCCACAATGAAGTAGGAGGGGAAAGGGGTAAAAAAAGGTGGGGGTGATGAGAGGGAGAGCAGATAAAAGAAGGCAGTATTGAGAGGTGAAACAGACTTGAGAGGAGGGACAGGATAAAAAGAGAGAGAAGGACAAACAGAAGACAATAGAATAGATCTACATAAACAGCTACGAATGAAAACTGTGAATGTGAATGGGATGAACTCACCTATAAAATGGAAGTAAATAGCAGAATGAATGAGAAACTAGAATCCAGCAAAATGTTGTTTACAAGAAGCACACTGTAAACAGAGAGATACATAACAAGTTAAAATAAGAAGCTAGAACAGAATCTATTAAGCTTCATCTGAAGTTTAAAAAGGCATGGGGAGGTAATTATGACTTCAGACAAAGCTAAAGAAAAAGAAATTAGACCTAACTAAAAGGGATAGGCAGGGAAACTACATATTGCTAAAAGGATGCATACACAATGAAGTAATATTAACACTAGACACATATGTACCAAATACTATAGCATACACATTTTTGAAGAAAAATTTCAATGTGTGGCATTTTAAAAGTTCAAATGACAAAATTTCTGGGTAATCTAATTATTTTATTAATAGTGCCAGGATTTTAAATAAAATTTCTTTGGCACTCTCAAATGCCAAAGATAATCATCATGGCAGACTGAGATTAATATATGCTTGGAAGAGGGATGTTCCTGAGGGTGACAATCAATTCTGATTCGTTAACAATTAATGAGAGAATGAATATTACAATGAGGGACTGAACCCATTCTAATGCACTTTGATTATTTTATTTGCTTTTAAGCTACCTGCCCTGGCCTTGAAGAATCTGTTAAAAAAAACTTGTCTCCTCCTAAACCTGAGTAGAGTACAATGGCTTCTTATCTGGGTGCAGTCTCAACAAGGTTGTTAATACAATCTCATTATCAATAATGTCCTTCAAGAGACTGAACCTTCAAATGAGTCCTAGAGAAAAATGAGGAACTTTGGATCTCCTCAATTCAATGGTTATTAATAATCATTTTTCTCAAATGAACTACAGGAGGAAATAGATAATAAAACTATACTAGTGAGGGTCCTTAACTTTCCTGCCTCAGAACTAGATAAATAAAACCATAAAATCAATAAGAAAAAAGTCAAGAAGATGAATATAATTTTAGAAAAGTTAGATATGGTAGATCTCTAGAGAAATTTGAATGGGGATGGAAAGGAGTGTAACTTTTTCTCAGTTATACATGACACCATCAAAAAAATCATCATGTATCAGGGCATAAAAACCTCACAAACAAACACAGAAAAGCAGAAATATTAAATTAACCTTTTCCAGACTATAATGCAATTGCATTCAATAGAGTGTTGTGGTTGCCTAGATTAAAAGCTAATTGGAACCCAAATAATCTAATCTCAAAGAATGAGTAGAAAAAAGAACAAATCAGAAAATAACAAACAGTTTCATTAAATATAATGGAAACCATGAGATAGCACACCAAAATTTGCGGTATTTGGCC
Organism: Petaurus breviceps papuanus; assembly: GCF_028583685.1. Classification (NCBI taxonomy): domain Eukaryota; kingdom Metazoa; phylum Chordata; class Mammalia; order Diprotodontia; family Petauridae; genus Petaurus; species Petaurus breviceps. The sequence goes on from NW_027185653.1 coordinate 1,487,366, forward strand.
AAAGCAATGCTTAATGGAAAATTTATTTCTCGAACTAGAAAGAACAGAGTTTGAATACAGATTGAAGAAAAATACCTGCTCTCTTTCTTTTTATTGTTTGGTTTTGCCTTTGTTCATTCCATCTGATACAGTCCTTCTTTATAACCTGACCAATGTCTAATTTGAATCTATCTACAGATCTTATACATGATTGTATGCCACCTTGGGTGGGGGGGGCGGGGAAGAAAATTTGAAACTCAAAGAACTGGGGAACTGAATTTTGTAAACTAAAAGTAAATGAACAAATTAATAAAGACAAAAAAATAAAATAAAATAAAATTTATTTCTCTAGAAGAAAGAGCAGATCAATGAATTTGTCATGTAATTAAAAACAAAACTCCAAAAAACAAAACAAAACAAAACAAATTAAGCATACCCATTTAAACACTTAATTGGAAATCCTGAAAACCAAAGGAAAGTTAATAAAATAAAAGTTAAAAATGAATTAAGAAAACAAGGAGCTAATTTTATTAAAAATAATGAAATAGACAAATCATTGCTGATTTTGATTAAAAAATAAAGAAAACCAAATAACCAGTATTCAAAGTGAAATGAGTGAATGCACCAGCAAGAAAGATGAAATTAAAGCAATTATTAGGATAATAATTTTGCCCAAGTATATGCTAACACTACTGACAATCTAAGTGAAATGGATGAATATTTACAAAAATGTAAAATGCCCAAATTAACAGAAGAGGAAATAGAATACTTCAATGATCTTATCTTAGAAAAAGAAATTTAAAAAGCTACCAATGAGTTGCCTAGGAAAAAATCCCCAGGACCAGATGGATTTACAAATGAATTATACCAATGAGTTAATAAAGAATTATGCCCACTACTATACTTTTTGAAAAATAGGTAAAAGAAATAGTCCTACCAAATTTCTTTTATGACATAAACATGGTTTAGACTCCTAAACCAAGGAGAGCAAAAGCAGAGAAAGAAAATTACAAACCACTTTCCTTAATGCATATCAAGGTAACAATTTTTAAATAAAATAACTTCAAGGAGATTGCAGTAGTATATCTCAATGATCATGAGCTATGACAAAGTAGAATTTAAAACAAAAATTCAGGACTGGTTCAGTAATCAAAAAACCATCACCAATTGGAAGTTTTAACCACCTTTTGGTCTCAAGAAGATAAAAATTCTTCTCCCCATGGCTTCTAGCCAGTCTTGAGATCAGTTTCTAGGAATCCCATTTTGTTTCTACCTGTAAAGATTTTTGGCCTCCCTTTGAAGCTCTACTTTTATTTCCTTCTCTAGCTGATTCTGATTTGGCTCATACTGGATTCTTATCATTACTGTTTCTTTTATTGTTTTTTAGAAATATCTCTCTTGTCTTGGGAACTTCACTCCCTCTACTTTTCCCCCTCCCCTGGTATGACTACACTAGTTTCAGCTGAAAAGCCCATCTCCTCCCACTTTTTTTCCTGTTCACCCTGTTCTCTTTTTAGGTATACATAGTACACAGTAGTATGTTAAAAGCATTGCAATCTGGTCCTGAGCATAGTCTACTGTCTTCCATTAAAATATTTAAAACACACTACACATCATTTACATTTTTTTTAGAATCTATGTATTTCAGTTTTCAACATTCATTTCCATAAGATTTTGAGTTCCGAATTTTCTCCCCATCTCTCCCCTACCCTCACCCCAACATGGCAAGCATACTGATTATCCCTTCCCCCAGTCTGCCCTTTCTTATAACCCCTTCCAATTGCCCCTTTCCCACTTACACCTTACTTTCTTGTAGGGCAAGATGGATTTCTATACTGCATTGCTTGTATATCTTATTTCCTGGTTGCATGAAAATTTTTTTTTAACATTTGTTTTTGAAGCTCTGAGTTCCACTTTCTCTCACTTCTTCCTGTCTCACATACCCCGATTGAGAAGACAAACAATTCAATATAGGTGATACAAGTATAGTTATGCAAAACATTTCTATAGCAGTCATATTGTGAAAGACTGTATTTCCATCCATCCTATTCCACCCTCCATTTATTCTACTTTTACCTTTGACCCTGTACCTTTTCAAAAGTGTTTACTTCTTCTCAACCAATCTGCCCTCCCTTCTATCATCCTCCCATCTTATACTCTTCCCCCCTACTTTCCTGCTGGGTAAGATTCCCAATTGAGTGTGTATGCTATTCCCTCCTTAAGCCAAATCCAATGAGAGTAAGGTTGACTCATTCCCTTTCTCCCTGCTCTTCCTCTCCATTGTAAAAGTGTTTTCTTGCCTCTTTTATGTGAGATAATTTACTCTATTTTATCTCTTCATTAATCCTTTTCCCAATAAATTCCTCTCACCTCTTTATTTTTTCTTTCTTTCTGGAAAGGCGAGGGCAGGACAATTGGGATTAAGTGACTTGCCCAAGGTCACATGGCCAGTAAATGTTAAGTATCTGAGCCCAGATTTGAACTCAGGTACTCCTGACTCTAGGGCTGGTGCTCTATTCACTGTGCCACCTAGTTGTCCCATAATTTTAATTTTTGGATATCATCCCTTCATATTTAACTCACCCTGTTCCCTTTATCTATACATTTACACACATGTACACATATCCATCTATATGTAGATACATACACACATACAGGCACACACACATATACACATGAATATGTATATATACACACATGCTTATATATACAAATGCATATATATATATATATATATATATATTCCCTTTAGCTATCCTTATACTGAAAAAGTGATATGAGATAAAATTATCATTTTTCCATATAGGAATGTAAATATTCATACTTTAATAAGCTACTTATGATTTCTTTTTTTCCCATTTACCTTCTCATGCTTCTCTTGCTTCTTGTATTTGAAAGTCAAAATTTCTGTTAAGTTCATGTTTTTTCATCAAGAATGTTTGAAAGTCCTCTATTTTATTGAATGACCATATTTTCCCCTGTAGAATTATACTCAGTCTTTCTGGGTAGTTGTCTCTTGATTTTAGTCCTAGCTCCTTTGACCTCAAGAATATCACATTCCAACCAACAAAGTTGATAGACCATTAGTCAATATGATAAAAAAAAGAAAGAAGAAAACCAAATTATGAGTATCAAAAATTAAAAGGGTGAATCTACCTCCAATGAAGAGGAAATCAAAACAATAATTAAGAATTATTTTTCCCAATTGTATGCACATAAATTTGACAATCTTAGGGAAATGGATGAGTATTTAGAAACATACAAGTTGCCCAGATTAACTGAAGAGGAAGTAAATTACTTAAATAATCCCATCTCAGAAAAAGAAATTGAACAAGCCATCAGTCACCTCCCTAGGAAAAAATCTCCAGGGCCAGATGGATTCACTAGTGAATTCTATCAAACATTTAAAGAACAATTGATTCCAATACTCCACAAATTATTTGGGAAAATTAGTGAAGAAGGAGTCCTACCAAATTCTTTTTATGACACAAATATGGTACTGATACCTAAATCAGGAAGAGATAAAACAGAGAAAGAAAATTATAGACCAATCTCCCTCATGAATATAGATGCAAAAATTCTAAATAAAATACTAGCCAAAAGACTACAGCAACTTATCTCAAGAGTAATACACTTTGATCAGGTAGGATTTATTCCAGGAATGCAAGGATGGTGTAATATTAGGAAAACCATAAGTATAATTGATCATATCAACAATAAAACTAGCAGAAACCACATGATCATCTCAATAGATGCAGAAAAGGCTTTTGACAAAATACAACATCCATTCCTATTAAAAACATTAGAAAGTATAGGAATAAATGGAGCCTTCCTTAAAATAATAGGTAGCATCTATTTAAAGCATCAGCAAGTATTATATATAATGGGGAGAAGCTGGAAGCATTTCCCATAAGATCAGGGGTGAAACAAGGCTGTCCACTATCACCCCTCTTATTCAATCTGGTACTAGAAATGTTAGCAGTAGCAATTAGAGAAGAAAAAGAAATCAAAGAATCAAGTTAGGCAAAGAAGAGACCAAGCTATCACTCTTCGCAGATGATATGATGATATACTTAGAGAATCCTAGAGAATCAAGTAAAAAACTGCTTGAGACAATAAATAAATTTGGCAATGTTGCAGGATATAAAATAAACCCACATAAATCCTCAGCATTCCTATATATTTCCAATGAAATTCAACAGCAAGAAGTAGAAAGAGAAATCCCATTTAAAGTTACTGTAGACATTATAAAATATTTGGGAATCTACCTGCCAAAACAAACCCAGGACCTGTATGATCATAACTACAAAACACTTTTCACACAAATAAAGTCAGATCTAACTAATTGGAAAAATATCAATTGCTCATGGCTGGGTCGAGCTAATATAATAAAAATGACAATTTTTCCTAAATTAAATTATATATTTAGTGCCATAACAATTAATTTACCAAAAAACTACTTTATAGAGTTAGAAAAAATAGTAACAAAATTCATCTGGAAGAATAAACGGTCCAGAATATCAAGGGAATTATTGAAAAAAAAAATGCTAGGGAAGGTGGACTAGCTTTACCAGATTTCAATCTGTAGTATAAAGCAGCAGTCATCAAAACTACCTGGTACTGGCTTAGAAATAGAGAAGTGGATCAATGGAATAGATTAGGCACACAAGATTCAGAAGTCAACGACTACAGTAATGTATTGTTTGATAAACCCCCAGACCCCGGTTTTTGGGATAAGAACTCACTGTTTGACAAAAACTGCTGGGAAAACTGGAATATAGTATGGCAGAAACTGGACATAGACCATTATCTAACACCATATACCAAAATCAAGTCTAAATGTGTTCATGATCTAGGTTTAAAGGTTGATACTGTAAGCAGTCTGCTAAAACAAGGAATAGTTTACCTATCAGACTTGTGGAGAGGGAATGACTTTATGACAAAACAGGAATTAGAGAACATTATAAAATGTAAAATGGATAATTTTGACTACATGAAATTGAAAAGTTTCTGTACAAATAAAGCCAATGTAACCAAGATTAAGAGGGAGGTGGGAAATTGGGAAAGAATCTTTACAACCTATGTCTCTGACAAAGGACTCATCTCTAAAATATACAGAGAATTGAGTCAAATGTATAAGAATACAAGTCATTCCCCAATTGATACATGGTCAAAGGATATGAACAGGCAGTTTTCAGAGAAAGAAATTAAAGCTATCTATAAGCACATGAAGAAATGCTCTAATTCACTATTGATTAGAGAAATGCAAATCAAAACAACTCTGAGGTACCACATCTCACCAGTCAGATTGGCTAAGATGACAAAACAGGAAAATGACAAATGCTGGAGAGGATGTGGGCAAACTGGAACACTAATGCATTGTTGGTGGAGTTGTGAACTGATCCAGCCTTTCTGGAGAGCAATCTGGAATTATGCCCAAAGGGCTATAAATACTTTCATACCCTTTGATCCAGCAATGCCACTCCTAGGGTTATACCCCAAAGAGATCATAGAAATGGGAGAAAGACCCATATGTACAAAAATGCTTATAGCAGCTCTTTTTGTTGTGGCAAAGAATTGGAAATTAAAGTGGTGCCCATCAATTGGGGAATGGCTGAACAAGTTGTGGTATATGCATGTTATGGAATACTATTGCGCCATAAGAAACGGGGAGCAGGCGATCTTCATATTTACCTGGAGAGGCTTAAAAGAACTGATGCTGAGTGAGAAGAGTAGAACCAGGAGGAATTTGTACACAATTACAGACACAATGTATGTGTGACGACCAACTTTGATAGACTGGACTCTTCTCAACAATACAGGGATATAAGTCAATCCCAAAAGACGCATGATGGAGAGAAAAACGTGCATCCAGAGAAAGAACTAGAAAGAACTAAATTTATATCCAGCTGGAAGCAAAATACCTGATCTTTTTCGTTCTCTTATTTGATTTTATGTCCTCTTTACCATTTTTCATTCCAGCTGGTACAATCCATCCTTATAACCTGACCATTGTATAATGTGAAAGTATTTATAGATCCTATACTTGATAATAAGCCGCCATGGGGGGGAGAGGAGGAGGGGGACAAAATGTGAAATTCAAGGAATTGTGGAATTGAATCCTGTAAACTAAAAGGAAACAAACAAATTAATAAATTAAAGTTTATTTTAAAAATAAAAAAAATAAAAAGCAGTTAGGAACCTAACAGGTGAGGAGGGGGAGGAAAAAGTATATTACAGGCACAGATTTTTCTGAGGCCACTGGTGTGACTAAAGCATGGGACCCTGGAGTCAGGAAGGCCCAAGTTCAAATATGAACTCAGACACTTGTTATCTGTATGAACCAAGTGTTCTTGCCTCAGTTTCCTCAACTACAAAATGGGAATAATAACAGCATCCAGGGTTGTTGTGAGGTTCAAATGAGACAATAGAAAGCACTACTGAAATGCTTGTGCCCTTCCCTTCCCCATATGAGCAAACATACAGAAGTATGCTTGGTGGGTAATGAACAGTTCAGTTTGGCTTATGTACAATGTATAGAAGGCTAGGTTGATGGGCTGAAAAGGGAAGACAGAACTAGTCTGTGGAGGATAAACTAAAAATATGAAATAAATATAAATAACAAAAAAAAAAGAATATCACATTCCAATCCCTTTGATCCCTAAATGTACAAGCTGGTAGGTCTTGTGTTAGCCTAATTGTGTTTCCACAATAATCAAATTGTTTCTTCTGACTGCTTGCAGTATTTTCTCCTTGACCTGGGAACTCTGTAATTTGGCTGTAATATTCCTAGGTGTTTTCTTTTGGGCATCTTTTTTCAAGAGCTGGTGTGTGAATTCTTTCAATTTCTATTTTGCCCTATGGTTCTAGAATATCAGGGCAATTTTGCTTGATGATTTATTGAAAGGTGGTATCTAGACTCTCTTTTTGATCATGGCTTTCAGGTAGACAAATAATTTTTAAATCATCTCTCCTTGATCCATTTTCCAGTCAGTGGTTTTTCCAATGAGATATTTTACATTGCCTCCTATTTTTTTTTCGTTTGTTTGTATCTGTTTTATATCTTTATTTATTTTTATATCTTTGTTTCTCAAAAAGTCATTAGCTTCCAATTGCTCCAATAAAATTTTGAAGGAGTTACTCTTTTCAGTGGGTTTTTAAAATTCCTTTTCCATCTGGCAAATTCAGCTTTTTAAAGCATTCTTCTCCTCATTGGTTTTTTGGGCCTCTTTTGCCATTTGAGTCAGTCTGTTTTTTAAGCTGTTATTTTCTCTTCAGTATTTTGGGGTCTCCTTTAGCAGGCTGTTGGCTTGCTTTTCATGATTTTCTTTCATCATTCTCATTTCTCTTCCCAGTTTTTCTCCTCTTCTCTTACTTGATTTTCAAAATCCAGTTCATATTTTTCTTGGAGGCTTTTGAAGCAGGAGTTCTGACTTCAATGTCTTCCTTCTTCTCCTTGCCTTGATCCTTTTTGTCCCCCAAAAAGAATTCTATGGTCTGTTTCTGTTTCCATTGCTTGCTCATTTTGGTAGCCTATTACTTGACTTTTGAGCTCTTTGCCACAGTGGAACTCTGCTTCCAAAATGGGGAGAGCTATTGCCAAATCGCTTGTGTTTTTGCAGCACAAAAAACTTGGGAAAGCTATTAGATGGGCACCCTATCTATAGTCCCCACACACTCTGGCACGCTGGTCACACACCACCAAGACCACCACCCAAGACTGTGATCCAGATCCAAGAAAGTCAAAGCAGCAGTGCTTAGCCTCTGAATGGTTCCTTGGTCCCCCTACTATCTGCAGGTCAGGAGTTCTGGAAGCAACCACACAGAAATAGCAGCAGCCACCACACCTCCTCTGCTTCTCGGGGTGTAGCAGCCAGACCACACTTTTCTATCCTCCTCTGGACCAACCAATTTCCACACTGACCTTTTACTTTGTCTTTGGCATTTATGAATTGAGAAGTCTGGAAACTGCTATAGGTGCTGGTGATTTACATGTGTGAAGTCTGCTTTAGCCACAACTTGTTGGGGCCACCCTGGGGCCAAAAGTGTGTTTCAGGTGGGACTCCCCTTGGCTCCCAGTGTGCTGTGATGTACCCTTCCTGCCACCTTGCCAGGCTGCCTTCACTGGGAGATATGTTTCTCTCTGTCACTTTGTGGGTTCTGCACCTCTAAAGTTTGTTTAGAGTAAATTTTTTACATGTATTGGAGGAGTTGGAGGTGGGAGCTGCACAGAAGTTTCTATTCAGCTGTCTTGGCACCACCCCAGCCTTCTTCAATCTATTTTTTGAAAAGGGTTATTCTCTTCAGTGAGTTTTTGAAATTCCTTTTCCAACTGGCAAATTTGCCCTTTTTTGGCAAATCCAGTTTTTTAAGATATTCTTCTCACTGGCTTTTGGGGCTTCTTTTTCCATTTGGGTTAGTCTATTTTTTTAAGGTGCCATTTTCTTCAGTGTTTTTTTTTGTTTCCTTTAGCAAGCTGTTCACTCATTTTTTGTGATTATTCTTTCATCATTCTCATTTCACTTCCCAAGTTTTTCTCTACTTTTCTTACTTGATTTTCAAAATACTTTTTGTCCTCCCCCATGGCTTGTGAACAATTTATATTTTTCTTGTACGCTTTTGATTTGGGAGTTTTGACTTTGTTGTTTTCTTCTGGTTCTATGTTTTATCTTTGTCACCAAAGAATGATTTTATAATGTGATTTCTTTTCCTCTATTTGCACTTTTTCCTGACCAATTACTTGACTTTTGAACTCTTTGGTAGAACTCTGCTTCCACAGAAGAGAGTGCTCTGTCCCAAATTTTCTGGGGTTTTGCAAAAGTGTTGTCAGACCTACTTCTAGGTACCTGCCTCAGAACTGTGAGGAGGACTCCCTCTCCACAGTTGCCCCAAGGTCTCCCATGTCAGAGCTCCTCCTTACCCCAGGACCACCACCCAAGATGGCAACCCAGATCCAAGCAGGGCAAAGCAAGAGAATCCTGCCTCAGCACCAGTGAAGATATTCCTGCTATTGCCCTCTGATCACTCACTTGGTTCCCCCACCATGTGTGGGCCTGAAGCTCTGGAAGCAGAAACTGCTGCTACTGCTCCTGCTTCTGCTGTTACTGCCACCCAGGTCCAACAAGGTTTCCCCACTGACATTTTATTTATTCTTTGGCATCTGTGCATTAATAAGTCTGCGAACCACCACAGCTGCCAGTGATTCAGCCACCTGAGGCCTGAACTGTCTGGTCTGTGTTGGCCTGGCCCTCACAGGACTATACTCCACTCCCAACTTAGTGAGGTAGACCCTTCCTGTCTGTCTGCCAGGCTGCCTTCAGCTGTAGATGTGCTTCACTCTGCAATTTTGTGAGTTCTGTAGCTCTACAATGTGTTTAGAGTAATTTTTTTTACAAGTATTGGAAGTGATTGAGGGACAAGGTCAAGGAAGTTATTGCCTTTATTCCTCCATCTTGGCTCTGACTGCCAACATTCACATTTTAACAAATGAAACTTCATTTAGCCCCTTACCTGGAAACATGTTTTAATCTATAACCATTTATAATATTGTTATGCAGCAAATATTTAATTTCTTTATATAAGCTTATAATAATTTATATAGTTATAAAAGTATGTATACAGATGCATATAGACCTACACATATACATATATATGCATACCTATGTCAATGGGTATACACAAATTTATACATACATTTATATGTATGCATATTTGATTAATATTCTTTTAAACATGAGGTACTGCACATAATGTGAGTGGAAAATGGTATCTAATACTAATTTTAGTGACAGAAATCTAGAAGTAATAAAAATTATCTATACTACACTAATATCAATATCTTGGACAAAGATTTTAACTGTTATATCCCTGATAGGAGTCATTTTACCTATCTGTAAAGTGATGGTTTCAGCTAAAATATCCTATTTCAATGCTGTATTATTATTCTTTATATCAATAATACTACCTATCACTAATGTGAACTGTAAAGAATAAATATTTTATCCTAAATATTTTATGTAAGAAGCAAAACAGAAAGAGAAGAATGACTAGGGAAATGTAATATATGGTTAATTACCCCCAAATTTGTGGTATAAATTATATCAGGAAAAGAATAATATACAGATCACAGTGATCAACTCATATGACACACCAAATATTAAAAGGAACGTGCAAAAAGAAAGCAAGGTTGCTTCTACTTACTATTATTTCCCCTTCAATAAAGAAATATATAGTTTTTTCAACAGGGAGTACAAATTAGGCAGAAAAAATCACAGTATTGTTAAGCAATTGATCCTAAAACTATAGAATTATTAGTGGACTTGGGTGGAAATTGTCATGCTGCATTCTCAAAAATGTTTAATAAATTTATTACAATTAGTTCAATTATAAAGAATTCCAAATTGGTTTAAAATGATGGCACATTTAGAATAAATTGAATGCTATTAGATGTGTTAGGGGCATAGCTAAAAAGAGAAAATACTTTTTACACCCTACTGCCTTATTCATAGACCCATTTTCCCCCATTCTGTATTTATAAAGTGAGGAGGTATACAACATCTGTGTATTTTAATTGCCCATTTTAGTTTGACAATCCTTTCTTGGAAGTCATGTTTGGGGGACAAAGGGGAAAGCACATTTGCACTCATAATAGAGTAAGCTTTAGCCTAAGTAAGGTTAGGAATACCACCGTAATTCAAGTTTTCATAACTTCTTGCCTTGATTATAGAAATGGTATTTTAAAATAAATATTTATCGATATGTTTTTATTTTATATCTCCTAATTTTCCTAGTACATTTTTCTCTCATTTTCCCAGAGAGCCATCCCATATTTCTTTTTTTTAAATAATTTATTTTTATATTTCAACATTCATTTCCACAAGATTTTGAGTTACAATTTTTCTCCCCATATTTCCCTTACCTCCACCCCAAAATAGCAAGCCTACTGAATATCCCTTCCCCAAATCTATTCTCTCTTATATCCTCCCCCTTTACCTCCTTAACTTTGTAGTAGGGCAAGATGGATTTCTATACCACAGTGGATGTGCATTTTGTTTTCCAGTTGCATGTAAAAAAAAATTAAACTTTTTTTTCTGCTTTTTGGAGGGGGGAAGATTGGGCAATTGGAGTTAAGTGACTTGCCCAAGGTCACATGGCCAGTTTTTTGTGATAAGTGTCTGAATCCGAATTTGAACTCAGGTCCTCCTGACTCACAGGGCCAGTGCTCTATTCACTTTGATACCTAGTTCGCCCCTAAACATTTGTTTTTAAAACTTTTGTTCCAGATTTTTTTCTTTCTTCCTTCCTCACCCACCCCCACTGGGAAGATAAGCAATTCAATATAGGTTGTACATGTGTAGTTACCCAAATTATTTCCATAGTTGTTATGTTGTGAAAGACTAATTAGATTTCCCTCCATCCTATCCCACCCCCCCACTTATTCTACTTTTTCCTTTGCCCTTATGCCTTTTCAAAAATGTTTGCCTCTAGCTACCCTCTCCCACAATCTGCCCTCCTATCCCATACCCCCTTATTTTCCTAGTCTAGGGTAAAATACCCAATTGAGTGTGTATGTTATTCTGTCCTTAAGCCAAATTTAAAAAAATAAGGTTTTCCCATTCCCTTTCACCTTCTGGCTCTTCCCCTCCATTGAAGAGTTTTCTTTTACCTCTTTTATATGAGATAATTTACCTTAATCTATCTCTCTCCTTCTCCTTCTCCTAATAAATTCCTCTCTCACTTCTTAATTTTATTTTTTAGATATCATCCCTTCATATTCAATTCATCCTGTGCCCTCTGTCTGTGTATACATGAACATACATATGCACACACTTGCAAATATCTTTATATACACATAGACACTTTTATACATACATATCTGTATGTATACATATATATATGTACATATGCATATATATGGACACCTATATATTCCTGTCAACTCTCTCCATACGGAGAAAAGTCTTATGAGTTACAATTATTATTTTCCATGTAGGAATGTGAATAGTTCAACTTTAATAAATTCATTATGATATCTTTTTCTTGTTTACCTTCTCATGTTTCTCTTGCTTCTTGTATTTGAAAGTCAAATATTCTGTTCAGCTCTGGCTTTTTCATCAATAATGCTTGGAAATCTCTACTTTATTGAATGACCCTATTTTTCCCTGTTAGCATTATACTCAGTTTTGTTGGATAGGTGATTCTTTATTTTAATCCTAGCTCCTTTAACCTCCAGAATGACTCATTCAAAGCCCTTCAATCCCTTACTGTAGAAGCTGATCGGTCTTTTGTTATCCTGATTGTTTCCACAATACTCAAATTGTTTCTTCTTGAATGTTTGCAGCATTTTCTACTTGACCTGGGAACTCTGGAATTTGGTTATAATATTCCTAGGCATTTTCTTTTGGGGATCTTTTTCAAAAGCTGATCTTTGAATCTTTAAATTTCTATGTTGCCCTTTGATTCTTGAATATCAGGGCAATTTTGCTTGATAATTTATTGAAAGATGGTGTCTAGGCTCTTTTTTTGATCATGGCTTTCAGGTAGTTCAATAATTTTTAAATTATCTCTTCTGGATCTATTTTCCAGGTCAGTGGTTTTTCCAATGAGATATTTTACATTGCCTTCTATTTTTTCATTTGTTTGGATCTGTTTTACAGTATCTTCATTTCGCATTAGCTTCCAATTGCTCCAATCTAATTTTGAAGGAGTTGTTCTCTTCAGTATGTTCTTGAAATTCCTTTTCCATCTGGCAGATGAAGCTTTTTATGGTATTATTCCCCTCACTGCATTTTTTGCCCTTTTACTTAGTCTATTTTCCTTTAGCAGGCTGTTGACTTGTTTTTTGTGATTTTCTTGCATCATTCTCATTCCTTTTCCCAGTTTTTCTTTCACTTTTCTTATTTGATTTTCAAAAATCCTTCTTGAGCTCCTCCATGTCTTATAACTAGTTCACATTTTTTTTTTCTTGGAGGCTTCTGATGCAAGAATTCTCACTTCATGGTCTTCTGCCTGCTGCATGCCTTGATCCTTTTTGTCCTCAAAAAGGATTCTGTGGTCTGTTTATGCTTCCTTGGCTTGCTCATATTGCCAGCCAATCACTTGATTTTTGAGCTCTTTGCCAAGGTAGAGCTCTGCTTCTAGAAATGGAGAGAGCTTTGTCCCAAATTGCTGGGGTTTTCACAGCTGCCAGAGCTATTAGGAGTTCACCTTCTCTAGAGCCCCCACAAGCTCTGGCACCTGGCCACACACCCCAGGACCACCACCCAAGACTGTCATCAGATCTAAGCAGGTTAAAGCAAAAGCTCTGAATGGTGACTTGGTCCACTTACAGTCTGCAGACCACTAGCTCCTGAGGCAGCCATACAGCAGCCAAATACCTGCAATGACTTTGCTACTTCTTGCTCCGGGGGTGGGGGTGGGGAGCTGGACCACTCTCTTCTGTCCCCCCCATTCCATCAGAGTTCTATATTGACCTTTTACTTTGTTTTTGGTGTTTATGGTTTGAGAAGTCTGGAAACCGCCACAGCTACTGGTGATTCACTCTCCTGAAATCTGCTCAGGCTGCTACTTGTCAGGGCCACCCTGGGGCAAGACCTGTGGGACTCATGCAGTGCTGCCATCGGCTCCCATAGCACTGTAATAGAGCTTTCCTGTCAGCCTGCTGGACTGCTATCAGTGGGATATTTGTTTCTCTCTGTCGCTTTGTGGGTACTGTAGCTTTAAATTTTTTTTAGAGTCATTTTTTTTTTACAGGTATTGGACTGGTTGGAGCTGTAGCCCACACCAATTTGTGCCTCTACTCCACCATTTTGGCACTTCCCCAATCCCCTATTTCTTTAAAACTATTTTTAAAATGAACAAATGGAACATAGGGGAAAAGATAAAATCCAGTAAAAACAACTGATTTATTAATAATATGAAAATATAGGCAATTTTTCACACCCATGCATCTCGAACTTCTGCAAAGACTTGAAAGGAAGGGAGATATTTTATAATATCTCTTCATTCCTCTTCTTTTTCTTTCTGCCTACAACATTTATTTTCTGTGTTTTTTTTATTGTTCTTTCTATTTACGTTGTTATAGTCATGGTGTATATTGATTTCTTTGTCCTCCTTACTTCACTTAATGCAAGTTAATTTAAGTCTTTCCATGCATCTTCTTATTTTCTTCATACTTGTCATTTCTTATGATATAAAATTATTACATTCCATTTGTAAACCACTATTTGTTTTACTATGCTCCTATCAATGGATATTTACTTTTCCTCCAGTTCTTTACTACCAGAAAAAGTGATTCTATAAATATTTTGGTGTGAATCAAGATTTTCCTCTTAACAATGACATATTTGGAGTTTAAAACTGGTAGTGAAATTGCTGGAAAGAGTATGGACATCTTAGGCATAATTCCAAATTGTTTTCCAAAATGGGTTATATTGATTCACAGTTCCACCCCCCCCAAATATAATAATATACTTATCTTCCCACAATCCCTCCAACATTGACTATTCCCATTATGTTATCTTTGTTAATTTACTGTGTGTAAGTTTAAATCTCAGAGCTCTTCTGATTCACATTTTTCTGACTATTAGTGATGATTGGAAGCATTCTTTGATATTTTTATTTGCTCTTCTTTTGAAAAGTGCTCATAGTCTTATTTATTGAGAAGTGTCTTTTGGTTCTATGCATATATATACATACATATATATATATATATGTAGTGTGTGTGTGTGTGAATACACACATATCTATTGTTTATATATCTTGGATACTAAATTTTATCTGAAAAATTTTATTTTTCCAATTACATAGTTTCCCTTCTTCATATAAATACATTAGTTTTGTTTTTGTAATGGCTCTTCAATGTCATTTACTCAGGATTAACTATTTAACCTTTTGTAACTGTTTCTAACCCTTATTTGTTTAATATGACCCGACTCATATCTATGAAAGATATATGATGTACCTCTTTAATTTTTATGGTATGCCCTTCAATATTAAGTTCAAATACTCATTTTGAATTTATTGTGGAATGTGGCGTAACATGTTGTTCTAATCCTAATTGCTGACAGACTAATTTTCAAATTTCCCAGTACTTTATCAGATAGAGTTTCTTCTAAAGTAATTTCTATCTAAAGGTTTATTGAATAGTGAATACTTGAGTTCTGTTGCTTCTGATTTTCTATTTTGATCACTAACTTCTAACTGCAAGTACCGCCCCAAATTTGATTACTTGCTTTAGGTTACACTTTTTGGTCTATAAATACTATTTCCACTTCATCTTATTTTTATTATTTCCTTTGATATCCTAATATTTTGCTTCATAAAGTGAATTTTCTTATTTTTTTTTATCAAGTTCTGTATGTGCTCTCTCTTTTATAGTTTGATTGGAATAGAATTAAAATTGTAAATTAAATTTGGCCGTACTGGCCTGATTCAGCCATTATTAGCCCTGAATATTTCTTCAGCTATTTATTTTTGTTTATTTGTTTGTTTATATATGGAAGACTTAATACTTGAATC
This sequence comes from Petaurus breviceps papuanus, assembly GCF_028583685.1. NCBI lineage: Eukaryota > Metazoa > Chordata > Mammalia > Diprotodontia > Petauridae > Petaurus > Petaurus breviceps. Next base: position 1,502,864 of record NW_027185653.1, read on the forward strand.
TATGTAAGTATTTTGTGTTTTTGATAAATTGATCCTCAGATATTTCATGCATTTTGTAGTTATATGGAATGAGGTTTTCCTTCCTACTTAGATTTTGTTACTATGTAGAAATGGTTTCATTTTTATGGATACACATACACAGACACATGTACACATACATTTGTAGCTTCAACTTCATCACTTTTTACCTAGATTATTGCAATAATTTTTTCCATCCCTTTCAGAAATGTTTTTATTTACATTACTATATTTTTCTCAGTATCTTTCTTTTATCCCTTCTATATAACAGTGTTTTAAAAGAAGAATAAAAAAAAGAAAAAAAATTCATAATTGATCAACACATTGAAAAAGTCTAATAATGTACACAATGTGGACGGGACAGTATCTTCTCACATCTCTTCTCATCTGACTCTTTAAAAAACATACTTGTTCTGTATAATTTTGCAACGTTCACTTTTGATTGGGTGTGTGTAATTGGTTTTTTCCCTTCTGTTAACATTGTCATAGTCATTGCATATATTGCTTTCTTGTCTCTGCTTACCTATCAATTCACGTACATTTTCCCATGCTTCTCTATAATTGTCATAGTTCTCATTTTGTACAGCACAGTAATATTCCATTATATTCATGTGCCACAATTTGTTTGACCAAGCTCTGACAGGCATATACTTTATTTGCATATTTTTCTATTGCAGAAAGTGCTGTTACAAATATTTTGGTGTCTATGAGTACTTTCTTCTTTTGTGCAGCTGTTTTCAGGGATACTTCTATGTATCTGTAAACTTTCAGTTCTTCCAAGGTGATATGATCTAAGGAGAGGTGTTTACTACTCTCCTGGGCTATACTCTGGTCTGTGAGTGACCACAACCACTCTTTTTGTCCTAGAACTGGGAGGAGGGTCATGCCTCCACTGTGGCCACAAGAACTGCACTAGGGGCACTAGGATAGTGCCCCTCCTCACCCTGGGACTGCCACCAAGTGTTGTGATGCAGATCTGAGTATGGACAAAGAATCAGTCCTCCATCAATACTAGCACATAACCCCCATAATCTCCTTCTAATCAGTTATTTGATCCCCTAAAGTTCTGTGGGTGGAGAGTCTTGGAAGTAACCCCTGCTGCTGTTTATTCAGTTACTCCCAAGACTTGATGCTGTTTTGCATACTTTCATCTTCTGGATACCCTTTTTAAGAGATGACTAATAATAATATCTTTGGATCAAAGGGCATTGACCTTTTAATCTCTTTCTTGGAATAATTCCAAATTGCTTTTCAAAATGCTTGCACTAATGCACAATTCCACCAACAATGCATTAGTATACTTATCATCATTCTACAACCCCTCCAACATTGACTATTTCCATCTTTTGTTATCTTTGCCAAATCACTGAGTGTAAAACAAAACCTCAGGGTTGTTCTGATTCACATTCATCTCATTATTAGTGTTTTGGAACATTCTTTCATATGATTATTAATTGTTCATAAATTTTACAATCCAATTTTCTATCATGTAAAAAATTTCAGGGGGTGGAGTCAATATGGCAGCATAGAAGCAAGAAAACTCCATGAGCTCCCCTATAACCACCTCAAATATCTATAAAATATGACTTTAAACAAATTCCAGAGCTACAGAGCCCACAATGTGATGGAAAGAAACAATTCTCCTGCTAAAGGTAGCTCAGTAGGCAGACAGGAAGGGTTCATTGCAGTGCATTGGGAGCTGAGCTCAGCCCCATGTGAGCCCTCAGTTTTAGCCCCAGGGTGGCCCTGGCCAGTGGCTGCAGTGGATGTTGGGAGACTGTATCACCAGGAGCAGTGTTGGTTTCCAGAATTATCAACCCTTAAATGCCAAAGAAAAAGTGAGAGGTCAGTGTAGAACTCTGTTCTAACTGGGGCAAGGGGAACAGAGGAGTGGGTCTGGCCCTTTTCACCAGAGCTAGAAGTGACAGGGGTGTGGCAGCCCTGCAGCTGCCTCCACATGGATTATTCAGAGCTCCTGGCTTGCAGATTGTAGTGGGGCCAAGTGATCATTTGTAGGGTAATTGCTCTTGCTTTAACCTGCCTGGATCTGGATCATGGTCTTGGGTGGTGGTCCTGAGATGTGTGACCAGTGAGGCAGAGTTTGTGGGGGATGCAGAGACAGCACCATCCTAATAGCTCTGGCAGCTGCAAAACCCCAATCATCTGGGACAAAGCTCTTCCCTCTGGAAACAGAGTTCTACTGTGGCAAAGAGCTCAAAAGTCAAGTAATTTAGTGGCAATGTGAGCAAGCAAAGGAAGCAAAGCAAGGACAGCAATCCAATTTTAGATTACTTTTTGGGAGACAGAAAGGATAAAAGCATGGAATGGAAGAAAGACAGCAAAGTCAGACCTCCTGCACCAAAAACTTCCAAGAAAAATAAGAATTGGTTACAGGGTTTTTGAGAAACTCAAGAAGGATTTTGAAAATCAAGTAAGAGAAGTGGAGGAAAAATTGGGATAAAAATGAGAATGATGCAAGAAAATCATGAAAAGAAAGTTAACAATCTGACTAAAGAAAATTACACCTTAAAAATAGATTAACTCAAATGGCAAAAGAGGCCCAAAAAGCCAATGAGGAGAATAATGCCTTAAAAAGACAAATTTACTAGATGAAAAAAAGAATTTCAAAATCTCACTGAAGAGAATAATTCCTTCACAATTAGATTGGAGCAAATGGAAGGTAATGGATTTTGATATGAGCCATAAATCAAGATACTATTAAATGGATCCAATCAACTGAAAAAAAATAGAAGGCAATATGAAACATCTTATTGGTAAAACCACTGACCTATAAAATAGATTCAGGAGAGATAATTTAAAAAGTGTGGGACTACCTGAAAGCCATGATCAAAGAAAAAACCTAGAAATCATCTTTCAAGAAATTCTCAAGGAAAATTGTCCTGATATTTTAGAAACTGAGGGAAAAATAGAGGTTGAAAGAATACATGGATCACTTCTTGAAAAATATTCCCAAAAGAAAAGTCCTAGGAATATTATAATCAGGTTTCATAGTTCCCAGATCAAGGAGAAAATATTACAAGCAGCCAAGAAGAAACAATTCGAATATTGTGGAAACACAATCAGGATAACACAGGATCTAGTAGCTTCTACCTTAAGGGATAAGAGGGCTTGGGATACAATTTTCTGGAGCTCAAAGGAGCTAGGATTAATACCAAGAATCACCTACCCAGCAAAACTGTGTATAATTTTTAGGAGAAAATATGGTCATTCAATGGAATAGAGGCCTTTTAAGCATTCTTGATGAAAAAAAAAACAGAGTTGAATAGAAAGTTTGATGTTCAAATACAAGAAGCAAGAGAAGAATGAGAAGGGAAAAGAAATCATAAGGAACTTATCAAAGTTGAACTATTTAAATTGCTACATGGAAAAATGATAATTGTAACTTATGAAACTTTTTCTCAGTATGAGGATAGTTGAAGGGAATATAAGTGTATATATACATATATATATATATATGTCTATATAGTAGGGTATATGTGTGTATTAATACATATGTGAGTGTTTGTATATATGTGTACAGGTATACATAGACAGAGGGCACAGGAACAATTGAGCAGGAAAGGATGATATTTAAAAAATAAAATTGAGAAGTGAGAGAAGAATAAATGAGAGGAGATAGGGAGAGAGAGCATAGCATAAATTATATTATATAATAGAGGCAAGGGATAACTGTTACAATGGAGGGGAAAACAAGAAGGCAAAAGGGAATGGGTCAACCTTGCTCTCATTGAATTTGGCTTAGGGAGGAAATGACATCTACACTAAATTGGGTATTTTGCACTACAAGAAAGTAGGGGGGAAGGGGATGCGAGGGAGGATGATGGAGAAGAGGGCCAGTTGAGGCGGGGGTAGTTAGATACACACAGTTTTGAAAAGGGACAGGGTCAAAGTATAGAGTAGAACAAGTGGGGGGCAGGATAGGATGGAGGGAAATATAGTTGGTCTTTCACAATATATCCACTATCAAAATGTTTTGCATAACTCTACATGTACAACCTGTATTGTACTTCTTATTTTCACAGTAAGGGTGGGTGAGCGGGAAGAAGGGAAAGAATATGGAATTCAAAGTTGTAAAATCAAATGTTTAAAAAAATTATTATTATTATTATTTACATGCAACTGGGAAATAAGATCTACAAGCATTGGGTATGGAGATCCATCTTGCCATACTGGAAAGTCAGAGGGGTGATGTGGGAGAATATAAGAGAGAGCAGATTGGGGGAGGGAGTATACCATGGGATAACTGTTTTGGGGTGGTGGATAGGGAAAAGATGGGAGAAAATTTGTAACTCAAAATCTTGCGTAAATGAATGATATAAACTAAAAATGAAAAAATAAAATTTAATTAAAAAAATTTCCCTGAATCTAATTCCTTCCCTCTGTCAGGCTGATAATCCCCAAGTCTTGGTCATTGCACTAGGTGCTCCAGTGACTCTGTAGTGCTTGTAGTTTAGAACTTGTATAAAGAAGCTCAGATTTTCTGAATGTACAGCAATTGGTTTCTTGATGGTACAAAGCAAGACAAAATAGTGGAGCCTATACAAATATATCCATGACTGATATTTATTTTCAGAGTCTTAGGGAGCGGAGATGGAACACCAGATAGGTGAAGGCTGCTATAAAAGAACAATGTGATCTCCTATGTTTAGCCCTTCATGATCTGGTATTAACTTTTTTTTGCAGACTGATTTCACATTACTCTTTCTCATTCTCCACTTTGTAGTCCTACTGGTCTAATTGCTATTTCCCATATATGACACACAATCTTCCCCCTCCGTTTCTGTTTAAGCTATCCCTCATATCTGTAATGCCCTTTTTTGTTCCATTGAACTCTTACAATCTATAGATTCCTTCAAATCTCAGTTCACCTGCTACTTTTTCAGATTAAGCCTTTTCTGATCCCCAATAACCTGTTAATATGTTCCCATAAACCTTGTTACCAAATTGTATTTTATTTTCTATATCTATCTATATATTTTATATATGTATACACACATATATACACATCTATGTATACATATGTATACACATGCACTCATATGTATTTTGTATGAGCCCAGTTAAATACATACTCCTTGAAGGTATGTAATGTTTTCTTTTTTCTTTTTCTTAATAGTACTGAACAGTGCCTAGCACATGGAAGGCACTTAGTAATCACTTTTTGAGTGGGTCTTATATTGCTCTTTCCCTCTTTTGATCTCTAAGTACTTGTGATATGTAATGTGTATTTTTTTAGCTTAAGAAATAGTATAAGAGAGTAAATCTAATACTATACTTGGTTTCAAGAAGACCTAAGTTCACATCTTGTCTCTCACACTTACTAGTTATGTTGCTCCAGGGAAATCACTTTACTTTTCTAAACCTACATTTCCTCATCACTAAAATGAGAGGTTTGTATTTGATAGCTCTAAATTTTCTTTAAGCTGTAAATATATGATAATATGACTTTAATTCATATGCACTATATGAACATATGAACCTATGGAAGTAAGGGAACTCAAAGGCTATTCCAACCCTCTTCTTTTACACATGGGGACTGAACCTCAAGCCCTTCCCATTTTCCCCTGCCCCTACTCTGTAATGTTATTAGGGATAGGGTGGGACTGCATGATTTGGAAAGGAGAGACAACTTGAGTCTTACTCTTTCTTTCCTTTTCTGGCACATGTGGTTCTATATAACTCTCTCTTTGAGACAATTAGGGGAGGGGTTTTGGGCGTAAGAGTTTCTCTCTCTCTCTCTCTCTCTCTCTCTCTCTCTCTCTCTCTCTCTCTTTCTCTCTCTCCCTTATCTCCCCCCCCCTTTCCTTTGACCTATGATATGTCTTAGCGGTGGGCACATAAAGTGAAGAGCTAGGCAAGCCTGAAACTGTGATTTTTGGCCTTGTCTGCCTTGTATTACTTTCTCTGAGCATAAACAATCAAATGAATATCATCAAAGATAGAGGCTTTTGGAGTGGTTGTCTTAGGAATTTGGGTGTTCCTAGGTTCCTCAGTTAGTGCTCAATATATGTTGGGAGGTGTGCCTCAAACTACTATAATGTTTCTTAGAAAAGATTAACAGAATGAGGACCTCATTCTCTGGTTTGATTTTGGAGAAGACATTGACTGTGAGTCAGTTGTTTTGGACAGGGCATGGGAAGAAAGGAAGTGGAGTGCCTCCAAGGTCAAATGCTGATCCAGCAGTTCCATAAAATGTCTCAGATTTTGATATTTTAAGTACTGCTATCCCGGGGAAGTGTGACAATAGCAATAAATAACTTTGTGTTTCAAGTCTTTATCAGTACATGCTTAAATATCTTATTTTTGTCATATTTCTTTAATGTAGAAAAAACAAATACTTTTCCTATAACCTGGTCTACATTGGACACTCAATACCTTTGACTTTCTTTTTTGGACACTCTAGATACGAGCCTCAGCTTATGCAGTAAATGGTCCTTGCCAGGGCTCTGGGGTGGGTGCATAAAGGGACAGACTTTATGGGAAAAAGTCTGTTCCCTCTCTTCAGATTTAAAGCTCTCACAAGACTGAACCTGTTATTCTGCATGTGGGAGTACAGCCAGGTGCACCAGGAAATGGTAAAGGTGATTACCACAGCCTGCCTTGGCCCAGTGGCTCTGTGTTGTTTCTTTTTTTTCCTTTCAAGAAGAGAGACATCAAACATAAGCATTGAAGAACAGCGCATAAAGGGAAATTTATCACATCTTAACAAGAAGTGACGAGCTGCCATTGAGGGAGTCATTCCTGATTTAGGTATCTGCGTACAGTCATATCTTCCACTGTTAGAACAAAGGTAAGAAATACCAAAATAAGAGGGATGAATATGAGAAGAGATACTGTGTGATTACAGTAATGAAGCAACTTGTTTAAACAAGGTGTCTAATCTGGAAAATGGGGAACAGACAAATGTAAAAACATTGATTCACCATTTTCAGACATTTGCAGATAAATTTGAATAATGCGAAATCTTTGCATCAGTAGGGAGTAGGATAAAATGCCCCAGAATCTGCTTTAGAAAGCAAATGTTTGATTTGTCCAAGTGGGAAGTCAAGGTAACCAAAGAATTAGGAAGAGAGCTGGACAAGAACTTGGGAAATTTGGATTTGAATTTAAATTCAGAGACTTGCTAGTTGATTGACCTAAGATTCTTTTTTTGGGTCTCAGGTTACTCATCCAGAAATTGGGGAAAATAATATTTGTAGTCTATCTCCTGGGATTGTAATGGGGTCAGAAGAAAAGTCCTCAATAATCCTTAAAGTACAATACATGCACTAGTAGTTAGTATTATTGTATCAAGATGATGTTTCAGAATACGAAGGAGGATGAAAAAAATCAATAACAATATTGTCACAAAAAGCATCAAACATTTTAGTAAAAAAACAACCATAGCTACAAAGACTTTTGCATGAGACCCAGCTAAGTCAGGTAATGCTGAAAAAATTTGTAAATAAAACAGGAGAGAGGACAATACAATTTGTAGACAATGTCTAAGGAAACTTCCAGGTCTAAATCTTAAGATATTATGAAATATTAAATGAAATAGATAGTAGAACCACTATCTCACCAGGATGAAGAAAGGCAAATAAGATGATTAACCAAAAAACAGAGAAGAAAAATTGGAAACTCTAGATCAATGAACTTGGCTTTAGTTCCTGGAAAAAATCTAGAATATATTGTTGAAGGGATAATTTGAGAAAAATTTGGGTGAGAAGAAATTGAGAAGGACCATTAAGTGCTTAAAGGATCAAGAGTTAGGTAGTTTATTGCTGACAGACTTTGTGCAGCTCCCTTTTCTCACAGGTCTGCTGGACACAAGACATACATTGGGACGTATACCTCAATAGCAAGCCCAGATCTTCTGGGTCTCTGCCCTTTTATGTGTTTGCTATGGCTGAGCAGATTCATAGTGAATAAGAGGGAGGAAGCTTTAATGACAGTCATTCAGCAGGTGGTCTAGACTACAACCGCTCATGTTATAGTGCCTGACGTACAGCAGACATTATACAGATGCTAGTTATCATTATTATTATTATTATTACCCACAAGCACACCAATTAATAAAATTGGCTAATTTATATACCTGCATTAGCTAAAGCTTGCTAAACTTGATGGTTTGCTAACTTTACATTCATAACCCTAAATGCTGAGCAAGCCGTCGGGTATATAGGAATGTATCTTTATATAAGTAGGTCAATCAATGATCAAATGTGGAGTCACCTCTGTCAGCTAGGGCCTAGCGAGAAGCTAGTTCTCACAGATGATTACTGAACATCTAGACAAATGAGCAAGAACCATAAAGAACCAGCACAGTTTTAGCAAGAACAGGTTATATCAGAACACGCTAATTTCCTTTTTTTGAAATGTTAAATGGATTGGAAAATTAGGGTCATGGTAAAGATACAGTTTTTCTACTTTTTAGCAACGTCTTTTGTCTTATTCTTGAGGACAATATAGAAGGATGTGGTCTAGACAATAGTGCAATTGTCAATTCATTCAATAAATGAATATTGCAAGGCATAAGAAGTTTTCTATTTCTTTAAAATTTAAAAGTTTTTTTGATTAGATTTGTAAAAATATAGGCAAATGCCTTTGTGCCCCTCCTTGCTTGCTCTGGGTACTTTAGTTATGAGTACTTTAATATGAGTACTTTAAACCTGAAAGTCCAAACTAATTATCAGATATCATCTTCTTAACTAACTGTTTATGTCCTAGTATACCCCTCAGACATTGGTGGTGATGATCCAGAATTCCACATACAAGTCTCAGAGATAGCAGTCCTGCCTTCAGTCTGGCCTACATTGAGATTATCTAGAGAGGCAACCGTAGTGGAGATATGGTTCTCAAAGACCTTCACTAGGGCTTCTTTCCCCATCTCCTCTGTGGCAACAGCTACTAAAGACCTTGAAAAGAAAGTTCTTACCACTGCAGCCTTGTCAAATGTTTCAAATGTTAAAAATGGATATTTGTTTTATTAGTCAGAATGACTGTAATTAATATGTGTTTGTATACCAGCCTTCTCTCTCTAACCTTCTGTAAGACAAAAATTACTTTCCATCTTAGTGACCAGGCCTTATCATATGCCTTCTTTCTAAATTCTAAGGACCATTAGGCCTTTCCATCTACCCTACAGCAGGTCTCTCCTATAAATGCTATGTCCCTTTCTTAGAATGGGAGCTCTTTGAAAGCAGGGAGTATCTCAATTTTCTATTCATATATATAGCATTTAGCACACAGCTTAACAAAGGGTCTCTATTGATTGATTCTTTCCTATGGCAGTCTGAAAGTCATGGCATAGAGGAGTCAAGGAGGAAAAGAATGAAAAAAAAGATCATTGAAATGAATGATTAGGAGGTAATTAGTGATATTTGAAAGAGTAATTTCAATGGATATTTGTCTTCCTTAAATCTATTTTCCTTTTTTTCTAGGTAATACAGTCTTCCCTTGTCATAGTTACCTTCTTTCTCTTTGTTTCAAGCTACTCTGTCTATTAATATTCCAGTTGTTAAATATCACAGATGGATGTTATGGTACATGTGTAGAAACATTGGACCATTCTGCAAACTTCAGAAAATAAAGAGATATTCTGGTGTGATGGAAAAGCCATTGAACTGAGAATCAGGTTCCCATGCTATCTTAGATAGTTACTAGCTCTGCAGCTCTAGGCAAATCACCTGACCATTCTGTGCCTCAGTCTCTATGTCTTAAAATAAATGCCATATGATACTGTGGATAGAGGATGCAATTTGGAGTCTGGTAGATGAGTTCAAAACCTTCCTCAGACTTTTACTACCTGTATGTCCCTGGACAAGTTATTTAGTCTTGCTGTTTTATTTTCTTCACCCTTAAAATTAGAATGATAATAGCACATTCTTCACAAGATTTTTGTGAGGATACACACATGGGTAAAGCTCTTTGCAAACTCTAAGGCAATATGTAAATGCTACTTGTGATTACTATCATTATTTTGATTGTGATAATTAGATTGAACTTGATAACTTCTTTCCAGTTTTAAGTCTATGGTCCTCTCAAACAAATTCGAAAATTCCCTCTGACAAATCCATTGTTCCTTGTTTCTTTTGCTTACATTCAACAACTATTTACATTACTGTTAAAAAATCATGTTGTACTTTTCTCTTTACAAATGTCAACTTGGTATTCCTGTATGAAAATCAGCAGGATTAAAACAAACAAAAATACTCTTGAATATGTGAAATTCAGCATTTTGCATTGTTGACTCACCAAAGTCAGTCATCAGTAAGTAGGGTTTTAAGAGAACAGTAGAGCAGTATATGTGAAGATGATGGACAGTAGGTAGGTTTTTCCAAAAATTTCTTTGTCTGAACGAAAAGAGCTGCTTCAGACATTGCTAACAGCACCATTCCTAGAGCCTATTTTGTATTTCTGCTACTTTTCCTTTCATGTTCAAATAGAGTGAGCAGTTCATCCTGTAAAATTCAGGCGATTAAGGCTGCTGTGGTCTTGCAGAGAGAGAGAGAGAGAGAGAGAGAGAGAGAGAGAGAGAGAGAGAGAGAGAGAGAGAGAGAGAGAGAGAGAGAGAGAGAGAGAGAGAGTTTAGACCATAGCTTCTTGATCTTTTATGTTCTAGGATGAGCGTTTTTTTTTTTCAATGCAATTCTCTGACAATCGTGTTGACCTTTGGTGAGTGAATAAAATGTGGCTTTTGAAAGCAGTCACTTTACTCCAGGGAGAGGTGAGCCAAGTTGGATGAAAGCAAACTTGGATGGAAACAAATATGAACCCATTTTCCTCCCCCCCAAGATTGGAAAACATTAAGGTTTAAAAGGAAATTTCCAAGTATGCCTGCACTGTATTATATTTTAAAAGAGAAAAGGAAAATGGAACAATGTGGAGGATTATATTGCTTCTCTCTGTTCTTTCATAATCATAAAGCAGAATAAAATCCAAAGAAGTCAGTTAGAGGGGAGCGCAGGCTAGCTTATGGAAGCTTGCTTTCAAAACTAGAGGTCAGAAGATTAATCAAGTTGTATTGACATCTAGGATAGTAATCTTACATTTCTTTATTGTATACCTGTGTGACATTTGGTTGGAAGGATACTGACCCTTTCTGGACCTCTGTTTCCTCATTTGTAAAATGAAATTTTGAACTGCAGAATCTCTGAGCTCCTTTCTGGTAATTGCCTAGCCATAGCTATTTGGGTGATAATTTTTTTGAATAACAGTTTTAGAAGCCTGAAACTGTTGTGTGGTTGACAAAGACGTGCCAGAAAATTGTTTTCTTCAAAACTCCATAAACCCCAAAATCAGAAAAAGAAAGAATTAAGTGCCAGATACATTGTACCTAGAGTAAATAGGAAAAGATCAGGACACAGAGAGACTATCCAGAGTGAATAAGACCCAGAAATTACATCTAATATTTAGAGCTCCCACCCTGCATCCTCATTCCTCAACCCAATGAGGAATAATACTAGGTGGCTGTGCAATCAATCTCCCAGGTTTGTACTACTGGATCTTTCTGTGTATCCTTACTTAGTTTCCCTAGAGCAGAGACTTAGCTAGGATGCTCTCTCCTCAAAACCCAAACCCATACCATTCACCTCACCACCGCCACACAAACATAACAAAAAAGAGAGAACATACAGATTCTGAAAGATAGGAAAAAAAGAGAACAAGTGGGTATAGGTAGCAGGAGTGCAGAAGACTCAGAGTCTGATAGTGGGAAAGATCTATAGTGGCTCTGCAAAAAGGAGATTAGAAACATAGATGAGACCATTTCTTTTTTTTTAAATGCTGTTTTAACTTCTAGTTTACATAATTCATTTCTGCCAGATTTTGAGTTACAAATTTTCTCTCCATTTTTCCATACCCTCATCCCCAAAAGAGCAGTCCCACAGGATATCCCCTCCTCCAATCTTCTCTCTCCCATATCTTCTCACATACCCCTTTGACTTTTCCAGCAGGGCATGGTGGATCTCTATGCCCCAGTGCCTGTATATCTTATTTCCCAATTACATGTAAAATAGTATTAATAACAGCATATATATATATTTAAACATATGATTTTAAAACTTTGAATTCCATATTCATTTCATTCCTCCCTTGTCACCCACCATTACTGGGAAGATAAGCAATTTAGTACAGGTTTTAAATGTGTAGCTAATGCAAAACATAACTATAGTAGATATATTGTAAAAGACTGGCTATATTTCTCTCCCTCCTATCCCACCTACCACTTGTTCTATTCTCAACTTTGATCCTGTCCCTTTTCAAAAGTGGGTGCTTCCAACTTCCCTCCCCCCCAGCCTGCCCACCCTTCCATCATTCCCCCTCTCATCCCCTCGCCCCCTACGCTCCTGTAGGGTGAAATACCCTATTTAATGTGTATGTCATTCCCTTCCTGAGCCAAATTCAATAAGAATTGACCCATAATAAGGTTGAATAAGAATAAGGTTGACCCATTCCCTTTTGTCTTCTTGTTCTTCCCCTCCATTGTAACCATTTTCCCTTGCCTCTTCTATATAAGATAGTTTACCCCATTCTGTCTCTCCCCATCTCCTCTCATTATATTCCTGTCTCACCACTTAATTTCACCTTTTAAGTATCATCCCTTCCTATTAAATTGTTCCTGTGCCCTCTACCTATGTATACCTGTAAACATATATACACACATTCACATATGTACTCATACGCCATATACCCTCTGATATATATATATATACATATATATATATATGTAGATAGATAGATAGATAGATATAGATATATTTCTATTGCCTTTAACTATTTTCATACTGAGAAAAGTTTCATGAGTGGCAAATTATCATTTTTCCATGTAGGAATGTAAATAGATCAACTTTGATAAGTTCTTTATGATTTCTTTTCCCTGTTCACATTCTCCTGCTTCTCTTGCTTGTTGTATCTAAATGTCAAATTTTCTATTCAACTCTGGTTTTTTCATAAACAATGCTTGAAAGTCCTCTATTCCACTGAATGACCATATTTTCCCCTGAAACATGATACTCAGTTTTGCTGGGTAGGTGATTCTTGGTTTTAATCCCAGCTCCTTTGCCCTCCAGAATATCATATTCCAAGCCCTTTGATCCCTTGGTGTAGAAGCTGCCAGATCCTGGGTTATTCTGATTGTGTTTCCACAATATTCAAATTGTTTCTTCCTGGCTGCTTGTAATATTCTCTCCTTGATCTGGGAATTTTGGAACCTGGCTATGATATTCCTAGGAGTTTTCTTTTTGGGATCTTTTTGAGGAAGTGATTGGTGGATTCTCTATTTTGCCCTCTGGTTCTAAAACATCAGGGCAGTTTTCCTTGAAAATTTCTTGAAGAATGATTTATAGCTTCTTTCTTTGATCATGGCTTTCAGGTAGTCCAATAATTTTTAAATTCTCTCTCCTGGATCTATTTTCAAGGTCAGTGGTTTTCCACTGAGATATTTCACATTGCCTTCTATGCTTTCATTTGTTTGGATCTGTTTAACAGCATTTTGATTTCTCATAAAGTCACTAGGTTCCAGTTGCTCCAATCTAATTCTGAAAGAATGATTCTCCTCAGTGAGCTTTTGAGATTCTTTTTCCATCTGGCAAATTAAGCTTTTTAACTCATTCTTCACCTCATTGCCTTTTTGAGCCTCTTTTGCCATTTGAGTTAGTCTATTTTTTAAAATGTTATTTTACTCAGTCAGGTTGTTGACTGCCATTTCATAATTTTCTTGCGTCATTCTCCTTTCTCTTCCTAATTTTTCCTCCAATTCTCTTATTTGATTTTCAAAATCCTTCTTAAGGTCCTCTATGGCATGTAACCAGATCGTATTTTTCTTTAAAGCTTTTGGTACTGGAGTTCTGACTTCACTGTCTTCCTCCTTTTCCATGCTTTGATCCTATTTGTCCACAAAATAGGAGTCTAATGCTGTATTCTTCTGTTTGCTTTGCTTCCTTTGCTTGGTCATGTTGACACTCAATTACTTGACTTTTGGGCTTTTTGCCACAGTAGGACTCTGCTACCAGACAGGGGAGCTTAATATCAAAGCTGGGGTTTTCTCAGGTGCCAGAGGTATTAGTTGGGTGCCCTCTCTGAAGCCTCCACATGGTCTGCCTCTCTGGTCACACACCCCAGGACCTCCACCCTAGATCACAATCCAGATCCAAGCAGGTTAAAGCAAGAATGAATACCCCTCTGACTGGTCACCTGGTTCCTCTACGCTCTGTAGTCCAGGAGCCGAAGCTGCCAAGTGTTGGTGGCTGCACTAAAACCCTCAGTGATTTCTCCCTCCAGAGGATAATAGCCGATGCACTCCCACCTACTGGTCCCAAATTCCACACTGCACTGACCTCTTACATTGTCCTTAGCATCTATGTGTTGATATGTCTGGAAATTGCCACAATAGCTGGTTATCTTAAGTCCCTCCAGCCAACAGGCCCGCCCTGGGGCTAAAACCTCTGGCTTGCCCAGGATGGGGTCAAATCCCAGAGTGCTGTGCTGGCCAATACCTGCCAGCCTGCTGGGCTGTCCTCAGTGGGAGGTTAGCTTCTCTGTGTTATTTTGTGGGTTCTGTAGCTCCAAAGTTAGTTCAGAGTCACTTTTTACATGAATTGGAGAAGGTGGGAGCCAGAGCAGAGTGGAGGTCCTGTTTCTACACCGCCATCTTGACTTTGCCCCCCAACGAGACCATTTCTTACTCCCTAAAGGGACCAAAGTCTTTTATGAGGACTAAGGCCTTTATTGGGAACAAAGAAGAAAAAAAAACTAAGGGACCAAAGATTTAAGGGAAATTTGAAGAATCATGAGACAGAAGAGAGGAAGAGCTGAATTAACACTCCCTAGGCTAAATCCTGTGATCCTATATAAATGAAAATTTATAAATATATGCATGCATATGTATATACATATATGTGTGAGAGTGTGTGTGTGACAGGGATAGCACAGTGATGAGTTGCACAACCTGAGATAGGGAAGTTAAGAGATAAGAGTTGGAGAAATAACCCTATGCAGTCCACAGGTGAGCAGAGAAAGGAGGGTATTTTTTTTTTTTTGCTTTTTGGAGGGGAAAAGTCAAGTGGGTTTAAATGACTTGCCCAAGGTCACACAGCAAGTAAGTGTTAAGTGTCTGAGACTGGATTTGAACTCAGGTCCTCCTGACTCCAGAGCCAGTGCTCTATTCACTGTGCACCTAGCTTCCCTGAAAGAAATCTTTAGTCTCGCAACAAGAATGGGGAATATTGTAGAACAGAATAATAATACATTATGTTAGCACATATATATATGTATATATATGTATGTATATAGTAAAAGACAAAACTGTTCTAATGAATTTTATCAAAAGGGAATTTGCATAGTAGAAACCATTGTGCTTCAATATAGGATTTCTCTGTTAATGTCTCTTAAGTTTATTCGTCCTTCTACCTCTGATGTCTATTAGAAGAGTTCTTGTTAGTGATTAGTACCAACATCTCAGTCATTTCTAGCTGGAAATTTGATTCCAAAAGTTTCATATACTGGATTGGAACCAGATAATAGATAGCTATGTATACTTTAGGTAACCAATAGGAAACAGAAAGGAAACAGAAAATCAGAGCATGCTCAAAGGATTAAACCATAACTGGCCAATCACCTTATTAGAAACCTAGAAGTGAAATAGAAATTGGGTGGAGATGGAAGTTCAAATTTTGTATGCCAGTGGTTCTATTCCAGCAGTTAAAAGAACACAGAGATAATAAGGACAGCAAAAAAAGGAAATAAAAGGACAAAACAAAAAAAAATTGAAAGGGGCTATTATACAAAGGATTTTCATATAAACTATCAAGTTTGAGTTATGAAAATGTTGAATCACACACTTGCCTTGATAGAGAAAGAGAAAGGTTAAGAGAAATAGATAAATGCATGAAATATCTTATTAAAAAATTATTGGACTACCTGAAAGCCATGACCAAAGTAAGAACCTAGAAATCATCCTCCAGGAAGTTCTCAAAGAAAACTGCCCTGATGTTTTAGTACCAGAGGGCAGAATAGAGGTTGAAAGAATCCACTGATCACCTCCTGAAAAAAAATCCCAAAAAGAAAACTCCTAGGAATATTATAGCCAGGTTTTGGAATTCCCAGATTAAGGAGAGAATGTTACAAGCAGCCAGGAAAAAACAATTTCAATATTGTGGAAACACAATCAGGATAATCCAGGATCTGGCAGCTTCTATATTGAGGGATTGAAGAATCTCTCCTTTGTCCTCTCATTCCCATAAAGCTGAATACCCTTTTATAGCCCCTGTTATGTTATTCCCTGACCCTCCCCTCTAAAAATCCCTCCCTTATCATCTCCACCCCCCTTATCCCCTTAGACTTTTACTATTTTCTTAATTTATAAGACTTTTATACATATATATATATATATATATATATATATGTATTATTCCCTCTTAAACCCATTATCCCTCCTGACTCCTCTATTTTTATCCACTGCCTTGACTTCCTGTTATTTAACCTACCCCTTCCAATAATCCCTCCCTTATCCTCTCTCCTCTATTCCCTTAGAATTTTATTTCTTTCTGAATTTAGAAGATTTTTATACTCTTCTGGATACATATGTACTGTCCCCTGTTGAACCTATTCCCAAAGAAAGTCAGTCTCCAGAACTACTAACCTTCCTCCCCCACAAATTTTTCCAGATCAGTTCTTTCTCTTGCAGCTCATTTGTAAAAGACACTCTTAGCTGTTCATAAATGGTATTAATTTTTAAAATTCTATCATACTCAGGTCTACTCCAATCTTTCTTATGAACTACCCAAATTCTAATAACAATCTTAAATATGCATTTTTCATTTCCTCATAAAAGGTAAGCAGTTTGTCCTTATTGAGTCCCTTGTAATTAGTCTTCGATTTGTACCTTACATTTCTCTTGAAATGCAAAATTTTCAATTAAGTTCAGTTTTTTTAAACAAAATCCTGAAAGTCTGACAATTAATTAAAAATTCATTTTTCCATTCAAGATTATGATTAGCATTGCTGTGTTTGATATTTTTGGCCAGAACCTCAGTTCTTTTGCTCTTTGATATATAGTGTTCTAAACCTGAGGTCTTTTAGTGTCACTGCTACTAGGTGCTCCATGACCTGGTTGTGGCACCATCCTATTTATTAATTTTTTTTTGGTCTATATTAATTTATTTGTTTACTTTTAGTTAAGAAGATAAACTTCCACAATTCCTTGAGCTTCAAATTTTCTCCCCCTCCCTGCACTCCCCAACCTCCCATGGCAGCATGCAATCAGATATAGGATCTGCAAATACTGTCACATTAGACATTAGTCAAGTTAGAAAGAAGGATTGTATCAGATGGAATGAACAATGGGGAAGAGGAAACAAGACTAAACAAGAAAAAGAATGAGAGCAGGTAGTTTGTTTCAATCTGCATTCAAACTCTGTTCTTTCTAGTTTTTTCTCTGAATGTAAACATCTCTCTCCAACTCTCTTTGGGAGTTGTTTATAACTGCATTGCTGAGAAGAGTCCAGTCTATTAAAGCTGGTCATCACACATAAGTTGTGTCTGTAATTATGTACAAATTTTTCTCCTGGTTCTGCTCTTCTCACTCAGCATCAGTTAGTATAAGACTCTCCAGGTAAATATGAAGTCCATATGTTCCTCATTTCTTATAGCACAAGAGTATTCCATTACATGAATATACCACTACTTGTTTAGCCATTCACCAATTGATGGATATCCCCTTAATTTCCAATTTTTTTCTAACACAAAAAGACATGCTATAAATATTTTTGTACATATGGGTCATCCTCCCACTTCTATGATCTCTTTGGGATACAACCCTAGAAGTGGTATTGTTGGATGAAAGGACATGTAATTATTTACAAACCTTTGGGCATAGTTCCAGATTGCTCTCCATAATGGTTGGATCAGTTCACAACTCCACCAGCAATGCATTAGTGCTCCAATTTGTCCACATCCTCTCCAGCTTTTGTCATTTTCCTGTTCTGTCACCTTAGCCAATCTGACTGGGGAGATGCAGTACCTCAGAGTTGTTTTGATTTGCATTTCTCTAATCAATAGTGATTTAGAGCATTTTTTCATATGCTTATAGATATCTTTAATTTCTTCCTCTGAAAACTGTCTGTTCATATCCTTTGACCATTTATCAATTGAGGAATGACTTTTATTCTTATAGATTTGACCCAATTCTCTGTATATTTTAGAAATGAGTCCTTTACCAGAGACATAGGTTGTAAAGATTTTTTTTCCCAATTTCCCACTTCCTTCTTAATCTTGGTTATGTTGGCTTTGTTTGTACAGAAGTTTTTCAATTTAATGGAATCAAACTTATCCATTTTGCATTTTATCATGCTCTCTTATTCTTGTTTGGTCGTAAAGTCTACCCCTTTCCATAAATCTGACAGGTAAATTATTCCTTGCTTTCACAGATTGCTTACAGTATCAGCCTTTATCCTTGATCATTCACCAATTTAGACTTGATTTTGGTATACAGTGTCAAATAATGGTCTATGCCCAGTTTCTGCCAGTTTTCCCAGCAGTTTTTGTCAAATAGTGAGATCTTATCCCCAAAACTGGGGTCTTTGTGTTTATCAAACAGTAGATAACTATAGTCATTGATTGCTGAGTCTTGTGTACCTATACTATTACATTGATCCACTACGCTATTCCTCAGCCAGTACCAAGTAGTTTTGAAGACTGCTGCTTTATAATAAAGATTAAAATCTGATATGGCTACAACACCTTCCCTATCATTTCTTTTCATTTATTTCCTTCATATTCCAGACCTTTTGTTCTTCCAAATGAATTTTGTTACTATTTTTTCTAGCTTTACAAAGTAAATTTTTGATAAACTGATTGGTATGGCACTAAATATGTAATTATATTTTAGGTGAAATCTTCATTTTTATTACATTAGCTCAACCCAGCCACGAGCAGTTGATGTTTTTTCCAATTAGTTAGATCTCGCTACTTTTGTGAAGTGTTTTGTAGTTTTGGTCATATAGGTCCTGGGTTTGTTTTGGTAGGTAGATGCCCAAATATTCTATCATGTCTACAGTAACTTTAAATGGGATTTCTCTTTCTATCTCTTGCTGTTGAATTTCATTGGAAATATATAGGAATGCCAAGGATTTGTGTGGGTTTATTTTATATCCTGCAACTTTGCCAAATGTAGGGGCGGCCAGGTGGCTCAGAGAGTAAGAGCACCGGTTCCAGTGTTGGGATCACCTGGAGATCAAATCTGGGCTCAGATACTTAGCACCACACCCAGAAATAACTGGCCGTGTAACCTTGAGCAAGTTACTTAACCCCGATTGCTTTTAAAAAAGAAAACAACTTTGCCAAATGTATTTATTGTCTCAAGTAGTTTTTTACTTGATTCTCTAAGTATATCATCATATCATCTGCAAAGAGTGATAGCTTGGTCTCTTCTTTGCTTAATTTGATTCCTTTGATTTCTTTTTCTTCTCTAATTGCTGCTGCTGACATTTCTAGTACCAGATTGAATAAGAGGGGTGATAGTGGACATCCTAGTTGAGTTTTAAACTTCCAGGCTGTGGGCTGATAGCCCCAGGGGAAAGTGCTGTCTCTGTTGTGGGCCCTGAGCTTTCTCTACCCAGCTCCAGGGCATCCTCCTTCCTGTGATTAGATGGCTGCAAATCACCCTTGCGGTCGGTGAGTCAGCTGTTGGGGTCTCCTTCTCACAGTCTCCTCTCAGATGTGCACTAGTGCAACCACTGACTGCTCCATGCTCCCCCTGCCCAGAACTATGTGGGTACTTTCCTGGGCTAAGAATCTGCCACGCTCAATCTCCCAGTGGATTCTATACAATTTTTTTTTCTTTTTTCTCATAATATTTTAATCTTGAGCTGGGGCTTTGGGAATTTGAGTAAGATATTCCAGTGGTTCTCCTCAGAAGATCTCTTTCAGGTGGTGATTAGTGGATTTTTTCTATTTCTACTTTCCCCTCTTGTTCTAATGTTTCAGGACAACTTTTTAAAGTATTCCTTGTTTTATTATATCACGATTGCTATTTTTTATAAAAACTTTCAAGTAGTCCAAATATTCTTATGTTTCCTCTTCTTGATTTATTGTTTTTCTTATGGAATTTTTCACATTCTCTTCTATTTTTCATTTGTCATGTTTTTATGTCTTCATTGTCTATAGCTTTGCTGGCTTTCCCTTGCCCAGTTATGATTTTAAGTAGTTATTTTCTTCCTTGAGGTTATGATCTCATTTTCTAACTGGCTGACTTTCTTTCAATAATCTTCTTGTTTTCTTGGATTGTTGTTAATTGTTTTTAGTTTTTCCTTAATCTTTCTCATTTGGTTTTTAAGTCTCTTCTATGAATTCATTTTGGTCAGATTACCATTTGACATTACTCTTTGGGGGTATAAGAGGTTTTCTTTGCTTCAGTATCCTCTTCTGACAATGAACCTCAGTCTTCTCTATTCATACAGTAAATTTCTATGGTTGATTTTTTTTTCCTTTAGGCATGCTCATTTATCAAAAAAAAAATTGTAGCAGCTTATTTTTTGCAA
This sequence comes from Petaurus breviceps papuanus, assembly GCF_028583685.1. NCBI lineage: Eukaryota > Metazoa > Chordata > Mammalia > Diprotodontia > Petauridae > Petaurus > Petaurus breviceps. The sequence continues at coordinate 1,523,422 of NW_027185653.1, forward strand.
TCACCTCTAGTTTTGGGGTATGGGAGATGGTGCCCCTGGCCACAGATCCTTTTATTTTCCACTGTAGCCGGGAACTGAAACAACACTTCCAGCCTCCAGCAAGTGTCCAGAGCCAGCGGCATCCCCTCCTCACTGCTTCTGCAATCACCAGGTGTGCTTCTGGCCCAAGATCATATGTCTGCTACACAGCTTTTTCTGGCATTCCTTGTTAGCAGAAGTTCCCTTAATCTTCCTGGTCTGAGATGCCTGACTCCTCTCACTGTCTCCAGTATAAAAGTTCCTGTGGTTGGGGGAGAGGCTGCTTCCCAAACCAGTTAACTTCAGGGCTTGCTGCTTATTGTTTAAGTGATCTTAGCCTGGACATGTTTACTCTTTACAGGGACCAAAACTCATCCTGGAATTTTTCTTCATATCCTCACTGATTATCCTGGGAGGATCGCTATTCTGCCCCTATGCTTATTTATTTTTACTGCCCTATGTTTGTCCTGAGGTGTTATTTTATTTTGTTTGTGGTGGAAATATGGAGATTTAGAGATCTTGCTGACCTACTCTGCCATGTTTCCATCTTTCAGTTGTAACTTGATAAAATGTACACATATAAAACCAAAATCTAACATTATTTGCAGTGGAGAAGTTCTAGAATATTTCCTGATACTTCAGAGGTAAATCAAGCATATTGCCTCCCTTGCTATTATATGATATACTTATTTAAATGTTTGTAATAACAACTAGAAAAAGAAATTAAAAGATAAACTTTGGAAAGGACAAATTATCCAATTTTGTGTATAACCTGATGCTTTATTTATAAAACTATGAAGGACCAACAAAGAAACTAGTTGAGCAAATAGCTGTAGTAATATAGCAGAATACAAAATAAACTACTAAAATCATTAGCATTACCATTTAAAAATCACAAGATTCAATAATAGAAATAATAATAGAAAGAGTAGTAAGAGAAATTCCATTCAAAATAATGACAAAATGTGGAAATTATATTGAAGTAAATATACCAAGACCTTTCAAAACACACAAATACAATTATAAAATACTCCTTACATAAATAAATAATGACTTAAGTAATTGGAAGGATATTCGTTGTTCAAGAATGAGTCACATCAAAGTAATTAAAATGAAACAACCTAAATTAATTTACTGCTTTAGTGATATACCAATCAGAGTACCAAGGGGATATTTTATAGAGGTAGATGATTTTATAAATACCTAATTTGCAGGCACAAAAGTATAAAATCTCAAGGGAAATAATGCAAAAAAAAAGGTGGAATAAAGCAGAAGTAATTATTTGAGACTACAGACTATATCATAAAATGTTACACAGTAAAATACTTAATGCTGTTTAGGAAGATAAAACTTGACTAGTGTCACAAACTAGTTAAAAAATCAGTTCCAATTTAAGTCAACAAATCAATGTTCCTTATATCTGAAAATATATATATTTTTTGGAAAAACTATCTGTCAAGAATTGCTAAGAAAAATGGGAAGCAGTTTGGCAAAAACAAAATCAATTTAGACCAACATCTTATACAATAAAGTCAAAATGGATATACTATCTCGATATAAAAGATCACACCATAAAATTTTGAACATAAGTTCAGGTACCTATTACAGATGTGGGTAGGGGAAAAATTCTTAACCAAACAATAGATAAATGTGACCAAAATATAAAATAGCTAATTTTAACTACACAAAAATAAAATGCTTTTCTAAGAATAAAATCAATGTAGTTAGCATAAGAAAGGGAATAACTTAGTGGAAAACAGTTTATTTAACCCTTTCCTGTCTATAACTTTTGTCCTGTGCTAATTAATAACTTACTCACTTGACTCACTTTTTCAGACAAGCCCAACCCATCTTTCATTTCACTCTTTACCCCTTTGTCACCTACTTGCCAATCTTTCTAGACACCATGTCCAATATAAACAACCCCTTCCACTTCTGGAATCATGATGAAATCATATCTACTATTTTTCATGAATAGGGTGTGTCATTCTACTTTATGTCACCACACTCACTGTAACTTTCCAAATCATAATCTCTTTTCAGAGTCAATATTCCCCTATATGTATTATTCACTAGAATGACATGTATTTCCTTGATAACTAAGACTATATTTCCCATTGTGTTTTATCTAAAATGCTGAGCATATTATTTAGCAATGCTAACCATTTAATAAATAATTATCCATTCATTCATTCAAATAATGGTCTGTAAGAGATAAGGAAACCTAACATATATGTTTGTGTGTATATTTACATTAAAATATACACACATGTCTGTTTATGCATGTATGTGAGTGTACATTTTAGTGCACATATGTGTGTATGCATGTGTATACATATCTACACATGCATATCTCTCTCTCAATTCTTTCCCAAAGGAATATATAGTTTAATGGTATGAATAATTCTCAAAAAATAATTTTACACTATTAATAGATGGTCAATCAACAAGTATTTATTAAAAACTTAGAGTGAACAACAATGTGAAAGATTGCTCTACATCACTGAAAATGAGAGAAATTCAAATTCAAACATTTCTATGGTTTCATTTTGTTAAGAATGTGTTTGACACAGGCACTATCCCAGTTTAGGTTCAATGCTGGGACAAAATGAAGTACTCTTAGGTAATTGAATAGTTAACAGAATGATTTTTACTTAGGTCCAATACATAAATGGAAGGGAATGGCTGAATTTAATTCAGATGATCACTATACTGTGGGCAAGAATCCCTTAGAAGAATTGGAGCAGCCCTCATAGTCAATAAAATGGTAAGAAAAGCAGCAGTGGGATAATCTCAAAAATGACTAAATGATATTTGTTTGAATCCAAGGCAAACCATTCACCATCACAGTAATACAAGTCTATATCCCAACCACCGATGGTGAAGAGGTCAACATTTGAGAAGTTCTGTGAAGACCTACAACGTATTCTAGAAATGTCAACAAAAAAATATGTCACATTCATCACAGAGGATTGGAATACTAACATAGGAAATAAGAGTATGATTAAAATACCAGGCAAGTTTGGCTTTGGAAGCTCAGTGGTCATAGCAAACACTCCTTTCAAACAACCCAAAGAGGTGACTCTATACATGGGTATCAGCTTACAGTCAGTATAGAAATCAGACTGACTATATAATTTGCACTTAAAGGTGGAGAAACTCTATATAGTCAGTTAAAATAAGACCTGGAGCTGACTGTGGCTCAGATCATTAACTTCTTATTGCAAAATTCAGACTTATATTAAAATAAAGAGTAGGGAAAACCATCAGACCACATAGGTATGATTTAAATAACATCTCTTATTCATATAAAGTGGGGATGCTGAATAGATTTAAGATATTAGATATGGTCCATAGAGTGCCTGAAGAAATATTGTATAGTTTCACAATATTATAAAGGAGGCTGCTCCAGCAGCTTCAACAACAACAACAACTGTCCAAAGAAAAAGATTGAGAAGCAAAATGATTGTCTGATGAGGTTTTGCAAATAGCTGAGGAAAGAAGGAAATACATAATTCCAGAGAATAGCAAGAAGAGATTAGGTTTTCCTAAATGAGCAATACAAAGAAATAGAAGAAAACAATAGAATATGAAAGACAAGACATATCTTTAATGAAATTATAGATATTAAGGGAATGTTTCATGCAAAAAAATGGGTGTGATGAAAGACAAAAATGGGGGGAATTTAACAGAAGCAGAAGATATTAAGAAGAGGTGGCAAGAATACACAAAAGAACTATATAAGATGTTAACATCAGTAATAACCATGATGGTATGGTTATTATCTAGAGCCAGATATCCTGTAGAATGAAGTCAAGTGGGCCTTAGCAAGCATTGTTAACAATAAGGTTTAAGGAGGTGATGAAATTCTAATTGAACTATTTATAAGCCCTATAAGATGATGTTGTTAAAGTGCTGCACTCAATTGCCAATAAATTTTGGAAAACATGACAGTGGCAAGTGGATTAGAAAAGGTCAGTTTGTGTCCTAATCTTAAAGAAGTACCGTTAATGTTCAAATTACCAAACAATTGTCTCATTTCACATGCCAGAAGAATTATGCATGAAATTCTTCTAGCTAGGTTTCAGCAATATATGGATCAAGAGACACCAGAAGTACAGGTTGCTTTTCAACGAGGCAGAGAAATTAGAGACCAAATTGCCAGCATTTCCTGGATTATGGAGAAAGCAAAGGAGTTACAGAAAATAAAGTCAAACCATTTACCTCTGCTTCCTTGACTATACTAAACCCTTTGACTATGTGTATCACAAAAAAAAAAAAAAAAAAGAAAAAAAACACATCATGTCGAATGCTGGGCTAGATCAATTGAAAGTTTGAATCAGGAGATTCCAGGAGATTGCCAGGAAAATTTCAGATATTCAGATAATACCCCCCTGATGGTGGAAAGTGAAAAGGAATTAAGAAACCTCTTGATAAGGTGAAAGAATAGAGTATAAAAACTGGTTTGACGGTTAACATAAAAAAACCACGTACCTAATATCTTTCACTTCCTTGCAAATAGAGGGAGAAAAAATGGAAGTAGTTTCAAATTTTATATTCTTGGCCTCAAAGATCACTGTAGATAGTTACTGCAACCATAAAATTAAAAGATATTTCCTTCTTGGAAAGAAAGCTATGGCAAATCTGGATAGCATACTAAAAGGCAGATACATTACCTAGCCAACAAGAGTCCAAATAATGAAAACTATGGCTTTTCCATTAGCAATATATGACTGTGAGAGTTGGAGTATAAATAAAGGTGAATAGAATGAATACTTTTGAGTGTTGGTCCTGGAGAATTCTTTTCAGAATCCCTTTGATAGTAAAAAGTTAAAATCATTCAATACTTAAATAAATAAATTCAGGCTATTCACAGGAAGATCAAATACTGAAGGTGAAACTTAAATACTTTGTCCACATGATGAGAAAGATGAGACTTGTTGGAAAAGACCCTGATGTTAGAAAGATTAAAGGCAACAGGAAAAGGGAATGGCAAAAGATGAGATAGTATCTTGGAAACAATGAACATGAACTTGGACAGTCTTTAAGGATAAAATGTAGTCTTATGTGGTCTCCAGGCATCCACAAAGCCTGAAGACCCACAACTCAAACTGGGTAGTAACTTTTATGCCTCTAGGTTACCAGAAATCTGTGTTAAGAAAGCCAGAGGTTGGGGGGGCAGAACCAAGATAGAAGCATAGAAGCAGGAAAATTCCATGAGCTCCCCCCATAACCATTCAAATACCTATAAAATATGACTCTAAGCAAACTTTGGAGCTACAGAATCCACAAAGTGACAGAGAGAAACAAGTCTCCCACCGAGGGCAGCCTAGCTGAGCTACAGAAAGGGTCCACCACAGTGTGCTCTGAATGAGGCCTTGGTTTAAGCCTCAGGGTAGCCCTGACCAGCACCACTGGAGCAGACTTCATGAGAGTGGATAAACAGCAGCTGTGGTGGTTCCCAGAATTATAAACCCATAAATTCCAAAGACAAAGTAAAAGGTCAGTGTGGAACTCTGTTGTACTTGGGGGCGGGGAGGGATGGAGGGAGATTCTGTCGCTGACACTTGGGGAAAGAAGTGGTGATGATGTGGTGGCCCTGCAGCTGCCATCATGTTCCTGCTTCAGAACTCCTGGCCTGCAGATTGTAGGGGGACCAAGTGACCATTCGGAGGGTAAGTGCTCTTGCTTCAACCTGCTTGGATCTAGATTATTATCTTGGGTGGAGATCCTGGTGTATGTAACCATGTGACACAGCTTGTGGGCACTGCAGAGAGGTCATACAACTAAGAGTTCTGGTAACTGTGAAAACCCCAGATATTTGGGACAAAGCTCTCCTTTGTGGAAGTGGCAAAAAGCTCAAAAGTCAAGTAATTCAAAGGCAACATGAGCAAGCAAAGGAACCAATGTAAGCACAGCAATCAAACATTAGATACTTTTTGGGGGGGGGGGACAAAAAGGATCAAAGCATGGAATTGGAAGGAAGACAATAAAGTCAGAACTCATGCAGCAAAAACTTCCAAGAAAAATGTGAATTGGTTACAAGCCATGGAGGAGTTCAAGAAGGATTTTGAAAATCAAGTAAGAGAAGTGGAGGAAATAAAATTGGGAAGAGGAATGAGAATGATGAAAGAAAAAATAAGAAAAGAGAGTCAACAACCTGACTGAAGAAAATAACACCTTAAAAATAGAAAAAATGAAATAGTAAAAGAGGCCCAAAAAGCAATTAGGAGCAGAAGAATGCCTTAAAAAGCCATTTGCCAAATGGAAAAAGAATTTCAAAAGCTCACTGAAGAGAATAATTCCTTCAGTATTAGATTGGAGCAAATGAAAGCTAAAGACTTCATGAGAAATTAAGATACTATTAAACAGATCCAAACAAATGAAAAAAAAATAGAAGACAATGTGAATTATTGCATTAGAAAAACCACTGACTTGGAAAATAGATCCAGGAAAAAGAATTTAAAATTTATTGGACTACCCAAAAACCATGATCAAAAATAGAACCTAGAAATCATGCTTCAAGAAATTCTCAAGAAAAATTGCCCTGATGTCTTAGAATCAGAGGGAAAAATAGAAACTGAAAGAATTCAAGGATCACCTCTCAAAAAATATCCCAAAAAAGGGGGTGGCTAGGTGGCGCAGTGAGTAAAGCGCTGGCCCCGGAGTGGAGAGGACCCAAGTTCAGTTCCAGTCTCAGACACTTAATACTCCCCCACACACACACACACAAACTAGCTGTGTAACTATATCAGCAATACAATATTCACAATGCCTACAACAATTATACATATGCTGATGTAGTTATTAATCACAAAATATATCAGGCTTTCCATATGGGGGATAAAGAGAGAACATTTATTAAAACACCAAATGACTGAGTCCCCAAACCAGAAAGTCAAAGCCATCAGAGTAGTTATGAAATTGGCACAGGTAGGTGAATTAGAAAGCACCCACATTCTCAAGCCTTTAAAATAGAACAGGCTACCTCAGGTGAAGGTCCTCCTCTCCCCACTCACAGAAACCACCCAGCATCCAGGAAGTGTGCTCCTAGCAGCTCCAGCCCCTGGCAGTCCTCAGCAGGAGTCCTTAGCAGAAATTCTAGCTGGCTCAAAAAGGAGTTCGCACCTCTACCTCCACCATGGCACTACCACTGCCACTGCCACTGCCACCCCCGCCGTTTCCGCCACTGCTAGTAACTGCAGGAATTCTAGGTTGGCTTCCGCTTCCCCTTACTCCACCCCTTCCTGCTACATCAGCAAGTCCAATGGGGCATGGAAGATCTTTAAATCCCATAACCCTTACATTTGGCCCCA
>NW_027185653.1:1530765-1584528 GCF_028583685.1 Petaurus breviceps papuanus
GCTGAAATCGGATGTAGAGCTGTCCCTGTCCCTAGGGGTCCCATTTGAGAGGTCAGTTCTTAATATGCTTGATGCTAGGTCCAAGGGTGACACATCACGGTTGCAGACAGGGGATGACATCCAGCTTAAGCTATCAGGCATCTACAGGTGGAGGGTACCAAGCCTGCAGAAACAAATCTATCAAACAAGGTGAACAGACAAAAAAGTCAAGAAGAAGCAAAGAGACAATAACCAGACTATTGTAGCCTCACTCACGGTAGAATAAATGAGTTAAGGGTACAATTTTGTAATCATCTTCTCCAGAATAAACAATAGTTACAGTGTTATCCCTCCCCTGTGCTATAATCTCTGCAGCCTTTGGAACATCATCTGGCTTCCGTTTTACCCATACTTTAGCTCCTGATTTTATTCTATCAGTAGAACCAAATCCTTCAGTTCCTCTGACAGTTATATTGGTAGGAGGGTCAGTTTTTACAAGTGGTTTTGTTTTACAAGGAATGATAATCCCTTGAACTATCCTATCATTTTTGTAAATCTCTATGGGCCCTTTACCTAAATTATGGAATTTTACAACAATTTCTCCTTGATAATTAAGATCTATTACTCCAGCCAATACACTATTCCTTGAGCTGCTAATCCTGATTTGGGTAAAATCTGTCCAAAGTGATTTTTAGGGTTTCAAATGCATATCCCAGGGGAGATTTTTCTTCTTTCTTTTCTGTCCTACCAAAAGTCCTCTAAACAATGTAAATCATACCCCACCGAACCAGGTGTTCCTGGGTATGGTGCTGGGACATCTGGCCTCAAGGTCCAATACTCAATATTTGGGATCTTATGTGTTTGTTGTTTTCTAATTTGCAGATTTGGGGTCATCATTCTGGCTAGAGGTGTACTTCCTCCCAATGGTTTATTATACAAATTACATAAAGCCATGAACAAATTATCCTTCCAATGTTGATATGAATTATTGGAACTTCCTCAACTGTTCTTTCAGTAATCCATTCATTCTTTCAATTAACCCAGATGCTTCTGGATAATATGGAATATGATATATCCATTCTATATTGTTTAGGATACAATACTTCTTCATTTCATTGCCTTTGAAATGTGACCCATTGTCACTTTGAATCTGCATTGGGGTTCCATAATATAGACTTATGAGATCTAGAGTTTTACAAGTGTTTTTCTTGGTTGCATTCTTATAAGGACAAGTCACTAGTACATCTGAATAGGTGTCAACACAAGTACATATAAATCTGCATCCTTAATCTAGTGGTAGTGGACCAGCATAATCTATTTGCCAGATTTGGGCTGGGACTTTTCCTCTTGCTATCTCTCCAGTTACTACCCGAGGAACAGTTTGCTCCTTTTCCAATCGACATATATGACATTTTTTCTGCTATCTGTTTTAACAATGAATGAGAGATACTAATACCTCGATCTTGTGGCCACTGGTGTGTGGCCTGGACCCCCAAATGGCCTGCTGTTTGGTGGACCCATTTTGCTAATACCGGATCATCAGTTGTTGTCAAAGTAGGGACATGTTCAGCAGCAATCTTTGCCAGTTGATCAACATGAGCATTGTATTCACGTTCTGGCGTGGTGAGGGCCACATGAGCATCTACATGAAAAACTGATAAGTTAGTGACCAAATACATGTTCCAGATATCTTCCCATAATTCTTTGCCCCAGACTTGTTTGCCATGAATTTCCCAATTTTCATTTTTCCACATCTGCATCCATGTAGCTAACCCATTAGCTACCGCCCATGAAACAGTGAATATATGACACTGTCCTCCTTGTTCTATTTTGATGCCTTGATATACTGCCATAAGTTCAGCATATTGGCTACTTGCACCTATCCCAGTACTTTCCAAAGTCCTTCTAGTACATGGGTTATAGGCCACTGCTTTCCAATGTCTTTTTTGGCCCAAATATTTTGCTGTCCCATCAGTAAACCATGCATGTCTCTTTTGTTCCTCAGTTAATACATCATATCTCTCATTCCATTTTACAGAGGACTGTACCAACTGTTGCTTTCGCTCAGGGGGTGTGTCATTCCTCTCAATTTCTATGCTCGCTCCGGATTCATGTAGAGCAGAGACTCTGCTTTTGCAGAGTTTTCTCTCTATTTTGAATATACCACTTCCATTTGATTATACTAGTCTCTTACTGAGCCACCTAGCTGCCCCTACTTTTAAGCATTGTTGATGAAATAAATCTCACTTGAATAAAAAAATTTGACATTCAAATATAAGAAGCAAGAGAAGAATGAGAAGGTAAACAGGTAAAAGAAATCATAAAGAACATATCGGAATTGATCTATTTGCATTCCTACATGAAAATACCATAATTTTAACTTATGAAACTTTGTTTAGGATTAGGATAGTTGAAAGAATATAAATTCATATATATGCATGCATACATATATGTCTATATAGGAGGGTATATGTGTGTATGAATACATATGTAAGTGCATGTATATATGTGTACAGGTATACATAGACAGAGGGCACAGGATCATTTGAATAGGAAGGAATAATATGTAAAAAATAAAATTAAGAGATGAGAGAGGAAAAAATGAGAGGAGATAGGGAGAGACAGAATAGGATAAATTATTTCATATAAAAGAGGCAAGGGCAAAATATTACAGTGGAGTGGAAGAACAGGAGGCAAAAGTAATGGGTCAACCTTTCTCTCACTGAATCTGGCTTAAAGAGGGAATAACATGCACACTAAATTCGGTATCTTACCCTACAGGAAAGTAAGGGGAAAGAGGATTAAGTGGAAGGGGAATGATAGAATGGAAAGCAGATTGAGGGGGGGGGAAGGGTAGTCAGAAGCACACACTTTTGAAAAGGGACAGGGTCAAAGTAGAAAATAGAACAAGTGGGGAGGGGGCAGGATAGGATGGAGGAAAATATAGTCAGTCTTTTACAATATATGCACTATGGGAATGTTGTGTAACTACACATGTATAACCTATATTGAATTTCTTTTATTCCCAGTAAGGGTGTGTGACAAGGGTAGAAGGGAAAGAATCTAGAAATCAAAGTTTTAAAATCAAATTTAAAAAATCATTATTATTAGTATTATTTACATGCAACTGGAAAATAAGACACACAGATACTGGGCTATGGAGATCCATCTTGCCCTACTGGAAAGTCAGAGGGTGAATGGGGGAGGATATAGGAAAGAGCAGAATGGGGGAGGGGATATTCAGTGGGATCACTGTTTTTGGGTGGTGGGTAGGGCAAAGATGGGGACAAAGTTGGTAACTCAAAATCTTATGGAAATGAATGTTGTTAACTAAAAATAAACATAGAATTGAAAAAAAAAGAAAAGAAAAAGAAATCCAGAAGTCATCACATAGTTATGTCAAGGGACTTATGGCTTGAGTCTTTCCCAATCCTTGGACCAATCAATTCCTACATTTGGTGCACTTTTCTTTTTTATAAAATGCCTTATTAAATTCTAGTTTACATCATTCGTTTCCACCAGATTTTGACTTACAAATTTTCTCCCCATTTACCCTTACCCACCACCCCAAAATAGCAATCCCACTGGATTCCACCCTCCTCCAATATGCTCTCTCCCATATCTTCTCCCACACCCCCTCCAACTTACCAGTAGGGCATGGTGGATCTCTATGCCCCAGTGCCTGCATATCTTTTTCCCCCATTTACATGTAAAATAATATTGATAACAATGTATACACACACACACACACACATATAGTATTGAACATTTGATTTTAAAACTTTGAATTCCGGATTCATTCCCTTCCTCCCTTGTTACCCACCTGTAATGTAATGTTAAGGAAAGGCAACTTCCCAAGGTTCAGAATACCAGCATAGGTGCTCTCCATTTTATTCAGTGACCAACCAAGAACAGAGAAGATTAAAACATGACATCATTTCAAATACAGCATTTACTATGTGTGATTAAATAATCTCCAAGCACTACCCCACCCCAGGACCTTCCAATCATTCAATCAATTACAAAGTCCCTGTTCTAAATACTTCTCCACCCCTAGGCTATACCTTCATTTAGTCCACCACAAAGCCCCTCTTCTCAAATGGAGATTAGTTTCCAAACATAAGGTCAAAAGTTCCCCACCCCTGGATCACAATTGAATCTACCCCAGAGTTACATCAAGTTTAAACACAGCACTTAATACCCAAATGGAGGTCTTTTCTTCATCTTGACACGAGGCAAGTTCTCAGCAATCTTAGTTCCTGGGGAGACAAGGCTTAGCAAGGCCATAAGATACATTGCCAATCCCTTCATGAATTTATCCTCTGCCTGTAGAACAGTCCTAGAACCCCTGAACACATTAGCAAAGCCCTCTCCCAGGATTTCTGTAAACATACAACAAGAAAATCCTTCTTCAGGGCTTCTGAACCAACAAAAAGGCTCCCAGACCCCTGCAACAACAGCACTGTCCTTCACCAGTGGACAGTATTCACTCTCTGTCTGCAGGACAGTCTCAGGGCTTCTTAACCAAATGCCAGGTTCCAGGACTTCTTCAACAGGACAGTCTTTCACCAGTGGACAAATCTGGCAAAACAACATCAAAACAGACAGACAAAGTACCAGCAAAACAGCCATGTCTCCTCAGTCCTTGGCAGCTCAGGGGGCAGGTCTCAAAAGTCCAGGGCAATTCAAAGTGGCCACCAGCAATTCTCTTAGTCTCTCTCTCTCCACGAGGTGCTGCTTCCAAAAAGATCTTCCGCCTCTCTCTTATCTCTCCAAATCTACGTCACCAGCTCCTCCCAGTTCAGGACTTTCTTTTCACATCAAAAAGTCCATCCCACAGGTGGGATTAACAAGCTCTGGGTTTTAGCACAATCAATTTGAAAACCAAGCCAATACAGGGGAATCTTTAATTGCCATTACTATCACACCACCCTTACTGGGAAGATAAGGAATTCAATATAGGTTGTATATGTATAGCTATGCAAAACATTTCCATAATAGATATATTGTAAAAATTAGTATATTTCCCTCCCTCTTATCACACCTCCCACTTTTTCTATTCTCTACTTTGACCCTGTCCCTTTTCAAAAGTGGGTGCTTCCAACTTCCCTCTCCCCCAGCCTGCCCTCCCTTCCATCTTCCCCCTCTCATCCCCTTCCCTCCCTACTCTCCTGTAGGCTGAGATACCGTATTTAGTGTATGTGTGTGTGTCATTCCCTCCCTAAGCCAAATTCAATGAGATTAAGGTTGACCTTATGATTTCCTGTTCTTCCCTTCCATTGTAACCATTTTCCCTTGCCTCTTCTATATGAGATAGTTTACCCCAATCTGTCTCTCCCTATCTCCTCTTATTATGTTTCCCTCTCACCTCTTAATTTCACCTTTTAAATATCATCCCTTCCCATTAAATGAGTCCTGTGCCTTCTATCTATGTATACCAGTACACATATATACACCCATTCACATATGTATTCATACGCCCAGATACCCTACTATATAGACATATGTGTGTGTCTGTGTGTATACACACAGACACACTTCTATTCCCTTCAATGATTCTCATACTGAGGAATGTTTCATAAGTTACAATTATAGTTTTTCAGTGTAGGAATGTAGATACTTCAACTATGATAAGCTCCTTATGATTTCTTTTCCCTGTTTACCTACTCATGCTTCTCTTGCTTCTTGTATCTGAATGTCAAATTTTCTATTCAATTCTATTTTTTTCATCAAGAATGCTTGAAAGTCCTCTATTCCACTGAATAACAATATTTCCCCCTGAAAAATGATACTCATGATTCTTGCTTTTAATCCCAGCTCCTTTGCCCTCCAGAATATCATATTCCAAGCCCTTCAATCCCTCAGTGTAGAAGCTGTCAGATCCTGTGTTATTCTGATTGTGTTTCCACAGTATTCAAATTGTTTATTCCTGGATGTTTGTAATAGTTTCTCCTTGATCTGGGAATTCTGGAACCTGGCTATAATATTACTAGGAGTTATCTTTTTGAGGTCTTTTTCAGGAGGTAATTGGTGGACTCTTTCAACCTCTATTTTACCTTCTGGTTCTAAAACATCAGGGCAATTTTCCTTGAGAGTTTCTTGAAGGATGATTTCTAGGATCTTTTTTTGATCATGGCTTTCCAGTAGTCCAAAAATTTTTTAATTGTCTCTCCTGGATCTATTTTCCAGGTCAGTTTTTTTTCCAAAGATATATTTCACAATGCCTTCTATTTTTTCATTTGTTTGGATCTGTTTAATATCCTGATTTCTCATAAAGTCACTAGCTTCCATTTGCTCCAATCTAATTCTGAAAGAATGATTCTCTTTAGTGAGCATTTTAGATTCTTTTTCCATCTGGCAAATTCGGCTTTTTAAGGCATTCTTCTCCTCATTGCCTTTTTGAGCCTCTTTTGCCATTTGAGTTATTCTATTTTTACGGTGTTATTTTTTCAGTCAGGTTGTTGACTCTCATTTCTCTATCCAATTTTTCCTCCACTTCTCTTATTTGGTTTACAAAATCCTTTTTAACCTCCTCCATGGCCTGTAACCAACTTGTATTTTTCTTGGAAGCTTTTGGTGCAGGAGTTCTGACTTCACTGTCTTCCTCCTGTTCCATGCTTTGATCCTTTTTGCCCCCCAAAATAGGAATCTAATGTTGGGTTCCTCTCTTTGCTTTCTTTTCTTGTTTACTCCTGTTGCCACTCAATTACTTGACTTTTGGGCTTCTTGCCACAGAAGGAATCTGCTACCAGACAGGGAAGCTTAGTACCAAATTCTAGGATCAGCTGGCAAATGTGTTGTTTGGGTGCCCTCTCTTAAGCCTCCATAGGCTCTGGTAATCTGGTCACACACCCCAGGACCTCCATGCTAGGCTACAATCCAAACCAAGCAGGTTAAAGGAAGAGAAATTACCCCATAGACTGTTTGCTTGGTCCCCTCACAACTCTGCCGGGCAGGAACTGAAGATGCCACATGGAAGTGTTTGCAGGGCCATGATGCCTCTGTGGCTTCTTCCTCCAGGGGATAAATGCCGACACACTCCCAAACTACCGCATCCCAAAGTTCACACTGTAGTGACCTCTCCCTTTGTCCTTAGCATCTTTGGGTTGATAATTCTGGAAACTGCCACAGTTGCTGGTGATCTGAAGTCCCTCCAGCCCGCATCTGATCAGGCCTTCCCTGGTGCTAAAACCTCAAACTTGTGCAGAACTGGCATAGGCTCCCAGAGTGCTGTGCTAGCTGCTCCCTGCCAGCTTGTCAGACTGTCCTCAGAGGGAGGTTAGCTTCTATGTGTCATTTTGTGGGTTCTGTAGCTCCAAAGTTTATACAGAGTCACCTTTTACATGAATTGGAGGTGGTGGGAGCCAAAGCCCAGTGGAAGTCCTGTATCTACTCTCCCATCTTGACTCTGCCCCATCTTCATGCCCTTTTCTCAAGTCATTTTAGAACCTGCAAAGAACCTTAACATTGCAAGTTCTTAAGGATCACTTAAATGCTTTTTAAAGACTTTTATTAAATAATACATATGTCAAAGTCAGTAATACACAGGGGAAAATATAGCCTCACCCTAAGAATCATTATAAAGAAAAACAAAAATTAAAATAAAAGGAAAAATATAGATAAGAATAAAAAGCCAGAAATAATGTCTTTCCTCCACCATTTGCTATGACTAATCTTAGATATTTAAAATTATGCCCATGAGGTGGGTGATACTGAATATTTTTAGTTCATAACAGATCTCCTAATGCAAAAATTGATGATGAATTAAAGAACAACCAAGATTATCTTGAATACAGAACAGGTCTTGAAACCTCCAGCACAGTCACAGATTCTTTATCATGCATTAAGGTTATATGTAATTAAGTGGCTAAGAGTTAAAGAGTAACTAATCTCTGGCATGTAACCTCTTTGTCCCCTTAGAGGCCTTTGTGCAGAGACTTTTTCCTTCTTCCACCAGGACTAAATGAGGATCTTTTCTCACTCCCATTCAGGGAGTAAACATTTCCAAGTCAGAAGGGCCCCAATCATGCCTAGGTGGGATCTTTATGCTCTTGTATGACAAGGAAGTCACATCAATATAGCAAGAGGCCACCAAGAAGCTGCAGCAAGGAAGGCACATGTTAAGCCTTCCCCCAAATTCTGAGTCAATCAAGCCCTAGTTTTGCTGCCCTTTCCTATTCCATGTTAATGGAAGGGGAATCTTGGTAGATATTGATCCTATCACACTTAGCAAATTGACAAAGATGACAAAAAGATGAGAATTTTCGATGTTGGAGGGATTGTAAAGAGATAGACTCACTATATTTGGCTGGATGAGCAATGAAAAAGCTATTTTGGAAATTGCTTAGAATTTTTAGATTCAAAGTTATGACCAAAATTTCTATACTCTTTGGAATATACCTGAAGGAGGTAAAAGTTTTTGTAGAAAAGAAAATAATCAGGACATGTTTTTGTTACAGGAAAAGGTTGGATACATGTAAATGCCAACTGATTGGAAATTCCCCTCACTAGGCTATGCTATGTGACTGTAATAATGAATGATAGGATACTATAAACATTAAAAATTTAGAAAAGCACCATAAGATTTGTGTGGATTGATGCAGTGAAATAATTGATAACAGAAAAACAAGATACCAAATAGATGGTTACCACAATGTAATTGGTCATATTTAAATGAACAATTTAATTAGAGTGCTAAAAATCCAAAGTCAAGGGAATAAGGAGAGTGTGAACATAACAGAGAGATTTTTCAAGTTTAGCAAAGATGAGAAAGAAAGAAGATAAGGGAACTGGATGGGGAAGAAGAGTCAAGAGAGATATTTGGATAATTTTGCAAATAGAGGGGAATATTGCCAAAGGTCTTTCTTCATTATTTGTTATTTAAGTGAAGTATGCTTTGTATTCGTTATTCTAAACATGATATACTTTGTATTGACAGAGAATGTTTAGGGCACCATCTATTTTTCTACTGTGTATAATGTTCATTTATTATGATCATTTTGTTTAGAGCAAGAAGAGAATCTAGAGGCCATCCAATTCCATTCCTTCATCTTACAGGTGATATAATTAAGAATTTAAATGACTCTGGCAAGGTTATACAGATTATAGGATCATAAAGTTAGAGATGGAAATGAATTGGATGACCCACTAGTCCAGACACCTCATTTTACAGATGAGAAAACAAGTAGTGACTTGTTTAAAGTCACATGGTGATTAAATGGAAGGACTAGGATTCTAATCAATGACTTTGAACCCCAATTCCTGTTGTCCTTCTCTCACATACCATTTTTCCTGCCTCTGCTCTGACTAGAGCATTTGTCATATAATGAATGACCTGAAGTGATCTATGCCACAGGCTTTCAGTTGTATCATATTTTAAAGTGGTTGAAGGGGGTGTAGGATTTTCTTTCACACTTCACATTTTAAAGAAGTAACCTTCAAGGATGTATAATGGAAGTTGAAGAATCCTTTGTCCTGTTATAATCTCTGAGTCTGAATTGAAGGATGCACATGAGTGAGCCAGCCAAGTTTATCTGTAGCAGTCAATGACCACATCTCTGCTTTTATACATTCTGTAAAGGATAAGAAAAAACATGATTTTTCTCCTTGTAAGAGTATCTAAGCCAATATTTTCAAAGTGCAAGCAAAACTTCTAAAGTGCAGTATAATGCCATTTACTTTTAAGAGCTTTGATTCCAATTTTTTCAGATTACATAGGGAGACATATAATTAAGACCTCCACATGGATTCTAGTGGTCAAAATGTCTTTTTGTCAAGCTCCCTCACTTTATTCCTTCAACCAAATACATTTCATCACATTTTTGTCAACAGAATGTAATTTTGCTCAGATCATTCTGTCAACAAGAAAGAAATGGCATAAAATCTTTCTGTCCACAAAGATAAATTGCACAATCATTGCTGTGTGTGTCTATTTGAGGAGACAAAATTCAAACATAAAGATTTTTCCTGTGTAGAAAACATGGTTTTAAAGAGTTAAAACAGGAGAATAATTAAAAGCCTGTCATTCACACAGCACTGATTTATAGCATCCAGTCTTAATGATAAAATCATGAGAAAGACAAAGAAAAAGGATGAATTTGGAATCAATAGACCTAGGTTACAACCTGTTGGACCTAAGAAGTGTGTCACTTCCACTGTTTATTTTCTCATTTGAAAAATGAGAAGGTTAAACTAAATAATCTCTAAGACCCATTCCAAATTTAAACCCTATGTTCTATTAAGTGTTTTCCTTTATAATAATAGGTTTTTGTTTTTAAAGAAGCACAGTGAATATTGAACCAAGTTAGCATCATGTAAGACCTGGATTTAAATGTTGTCTATAGCATTTGACAATTATATGATACCTGGCAGGTCACTGTAATGTATAGCATAATGAATAATGCAATTGATTTGGTATCTGGAAGACCTAAGTTTGAGTCCTCCCTTGAATACCAAGCAGACAAGTGTAGCCCTAGACGAATCATTGAATCTTTTTTTTTTTTGCTTTTTGGAGGGGGGAAGGCAGGGCAATTGGGGTTACATGCCTTGCCCAAGGTCACAGGACTAGTAAGCATTAAGTGTCTGAGGTCAGATTAGAACTCAGGTCCTCCTGACTCCAAGGTTGGTGCTCTATTCACTGTGCCACCTAGCCACCCCATAGAATCTTTTAAAGTCTGAGTTTCTTTTTTTAGTAAAATGGGGATACTAATACCATCTGTTTCACAGGGTTTCTGTGAGTACCAAATGGGATAATGTATGTTATATGCTTTTGAAAACTTAAAGCACCATATGAATGCCAGTATATATTAATATGTACATGTAATTATAAGGAAATAAAAGTCATATGTCTAATCCCATTTGTTTTTAAATTAGGTACATTAAACAAAAATTATTATCTTGATTTTATGGAAATAAAAAACAAACAAATGAACAATTAAGTGTCAGGCTATTACTTGTTCAGAATCAGATCTAGGACTCAAACACAGGTTTTCTAATTACAAAATCTAGAGTTACTATTTTAAAATTCTACTACAACATGCTGTTATATGCATAAATAGAACATGACTTGTTTCTTTAAAAATATTTCTTTAATTTTAGTTTTCAGCATTCATTCCATAAGATTTTGAGTTCCAAGTTTTCTCCCCCTCTTTACTCTTCTCTCACCCCAAACAGCATACAATCTGATATAGGCTCTACATATACATTCCTATTAAATATATTTTCACAATAATCATGTTGTCAAGAAGAATTAGAACCAAAGGGAGGAACGACAAGAAAGAAGAAACAAAAAGTGAGCAAATAGCATGCTTAGATCTGCATTCAGTCTCCATAGTTCTTTTTCTGGATCTGGATAACATTTTCCATCATGACTCTTTTGAAGCAGTCTTAGATACTTCTATTGCTAAGAAGATGTAAGTCTATCAGAGTTAGTCATTGCACAATATGACTGTTACTGTGTACAGTGGCCCCCTGGTTCTGTTCACTTCACTCAGCATCAGTTCATGTAAGTCTTTTCAGGTTTTTCTGAAGTCCACTTGCTCATCATTTTTTATGGAACAATAGTATTACATTAAATCCTTAAGTCATGAATTGTTCGTCTATTCCCCAATTAATGAGCATACCCTCCATTTCCAATTTTTTGCCACCAAAAAAGAACTGCTATAAATAACATGTGGGTCCTTTTTCTGTTTTTATTATCTCTCTGGGATACAGACCTTGAAGTGGTATTGAAAATTCAAAGTGTATTACAATTTTATGGCCTTGGCCTATAATTTTAAATTGCTTTCCAAGATGGTTTGATCAGTTCACAACTGATAATTCTTTGTGTTATGTTGAAAGCTGTCCTTTTCCTCCTCATAGTTTTCTTTTGTTCTCTGCAGTACACTTTTTTACTTTACTCTTTTTTCCCCATTCCTCCCCATACCCACCACCCCAAGGCTACAACTGAGAATGGATATAGTTATGTATAAGTATTACTATATACATATATGTATACATATGCATTCTCATGTAAACATATACTTTCCCTAAGAGATTCTACTCTTAGTCTCTCTTGTTTTTGTTTGTGCATATCTCTTTTTTCCCATCTCTTCTAACTCCTCTATTTCTATGTACTAACTTGCCCTCCTTTTACTTAACCTACTTCCACTCTAGCAATCTCTCCCTTATCTTCCCTTCTCCCTAAATCTAAACGCTGTTTTGTACACCCCCTTTGATATACTCAATCCCTCTCTCATCTAAAGTTCCCTCCCTTATCTTCCTGCTCCCCCAAGTCTAAACACTATTCTCTATCCCCCTTTTAACCTATTTCCTCACCCTCCCCTCTAAAGATCCCTCCTTTATCCTCTCTCCCTTCCCTATCCTCTTAGAGTTTTATTTTGTTTTAAATTTAGAAGACCTTTATACTCTTCTTATTTGTATTTTCCCGTCTTAAACCCATTCCTGATGAAAGTAGATTTCCAGAAGTAACAGCCATCTAATTCCTCTGTATTTGTTCTTCCTCTTGAAACTTGTTTGTATAGGATAATTAATTTTTAACTGTTTTTCAATAGTTTTAATTTTTGAAGTAACATCATGCTCAGGTCTACCCCAATCTTTCTTATAAGCTGCTTAATTACTAGTAACTATCTTAGATATAAGTTTCATATTTTCCACAAAACAGGTAAACATTCTACCCTTATTTAGTCCCTGATAATTGGTCATTGGTATGTACCTTATATTTCCCTTGGCTCTTGCATGTTGAATCTTCTATTGAGTTCAGGTTTTTTTTTTTTAAAGCAATCGGGGTTAAGTAACTTGCTCAAGGTTACAGGGCCAGTTATTTTTTTTTTTTTATGTGGGTGCCGAGTATCTGAGGCCAGAACCGATCCCAGCTCTCCCTACACTGGGGCAGGCTCTCTTACTCACTGTGCCACCTGGCCTCCCCTAAGCAATTGGGGTTAAGTAACTTGCTCAAGGTTACATGGCCAGTTATTTTTGTGTGGGTGTTAAGTATCTGAGCCCAGAACTGATCCCACATCTCCTGACTCTGGGGCTGGAGCTCTCACTTTGCCACCTGGCTGGACCTCAGGGTTTTTTTTTTTTTTTAAACAGAGTCTTGAAAGTCTAACAGTTGATCAAATGTATATTTTTATTTTTTCTTTCAGAATTATGCTGAGCTTTGTTAGATGTGATTTTTTTTTTTGGTTGGGACCTCATTTCTTTTGCTCTTTGATATATAGTGTTCCAAGACCAGTGGTCCTTTAGTGTGATCAATACTAGGTCTTGTGTGATTCTAGTTGTGGTACTGTCATATGTAAATTGATTTTTTTCTTGTTGCACATAATATTTTGTCCTTGATTTGGGGGTTTGGGAATTTAACTACAATATTCCTGCAGGTTTTCTCTGTAGGATCTCTTTCAGGTGGTGATTGGTGGATTTTTTTTCTATTTCTACTTTCTTATTCTAATACCTCAGGACAATTTTCTTTATTTCTTGTATTATTGTATCAAGATTCTTTTTTTTTAATCAGAATTTTTAGGTAGTCCAATTATTCTAATGTTTTCTCTTCTTGATTTGCTATTTTTCTTAAGAGATGTTTCACATTATCTTTCATTTTTCATGCTTTATATCTTGTTCCCCTTATCCAATTATGATTTGTAAGGAGTCATTTTCTTCCTTAAGAGTCTCGATTTCCTCTTCTAATTGGTTGATCTTCTTGTCATAATATTTTTGTTTTACTTGTATTATTCATATTTTTCTTTTTAATTTTTCCTCAATCTCTCTCATTTGATTTTTAAAGTCTTTTTAAAGTTCTTCAATGAACTCATTTTAGGCAGGTGACCATTTCGCATTACTCTTTATGATAGAGGTGTTTATTTTTTGTTCCAGAATTCTGCTGTGAAGATGAACCATGGTCTTCTCTATTCCCATAGTAGCTCTCTATGGTTGGATTCTTTCTCCTTTGCCAGAGCATGTTTTTGGAAATAATTTAGTTTTTATAATCACCTCTAGTCCTGGGGTGTGGGGCAGGGTGCCTCTGACCTCTGATTCTCTTCAGTTCTCTCCTCTGATCTTGAACTCAAACCAAGATTTCTAGCTACTTTTAAGTGCCCACTGCCAGTGGCGTCCCTGCCCCACTGCTGCTGCACTTACAGGGCCTTGCTCCTTCCTTCTTGCCCCTGATGCTCTCTGTAGCACAGCTGGGTCTGGCATTCCTTGTCAGCTGAGGTTCTTCCACAGGTCAGATAGCCACCTTTGCTCACTGTTCTGGGGGGTAAAAGCTCCTATGGCTGAGGCTGAGGCAGTCTTTTAACTCAGCTAATCTCAGGGTTTGCCACTTGTTTAAGTAGCTTGCAACTTGTTCTTAAAGTGGACCCTAGCCTGGAGGTATTTACTCTTCAGTAGGAGGAGATCTTGTCCTGGGGTTTTTCTTCAGGTCTTCTTTCATTATCCCAAGAGGACCATTGTTCTGCCCCTACCCACATTTGTTTTCACTGTTCTAAGTTCTCCTAGAGGTGCTATTTTGTCTCTTTTGTAAAGGAAAAGCTTGAAATTTTTTTTTACTCCACCATCTTCCCAGAATCCTTTGTCTATGTTTATTTTAAATGTAATTTCTCTTTCTTTCTCTTGCTCCTTGACTTTGTTAGTAATATAGAGAAATACCAATGATTTATGTGGGTTTATTTTATATCCTGCTGTTGGGGATTAAAATGTTGAGGTTTAGGGGTGCTCAGCACCCCCAAATACCAATACATCTGGTCCTTCCCAAATGAATTTGACACAAGTCTTCTTTCAGTCAAAGAAAAACAAAGTCTAATAAACACTTGCCACATTTGTAGACTCTTAAGGAACCTAAGCATTTGTGCTACCTGCATTGACAAGTGGGCCAGATTGAATCTCAGTTAGGTTGTACCTGAGAACTTTCATGGAGGCAAGATGGATCTTATATACAGAAAGAGAATGAGAGGAAACTAGGGGTGAACAAAAAGTCTGGGATGACTAGAGGAGTAGTTTAGAAAGGGTATTGAGGAGGACTCAAGGACGGTGGGGCTGGGGTGACTAGACTCAAACTCCAGAAAGAAGAGAATGGGATTTTGATGGAAATCAAGGGAGGGAAGCAGCCTGAGGCAATCTGGAGGTTACATACTATGGAGGGTTAGGTTAGGTTAGGGATAACAAATTTGGGCATGAAAAAAACAAGTGGGAAAATCCAAGGAGAACTTAAAGTGGGGGTTTCCCAAGGCTTATGGACAAATGAGACTCTTTCTCTTGGTATAAAAGGGAAAAGGTCTCAGCTTGGGAACATTCTCCATCACTGCCACTTTGCAGAAGTCATTAATTATTTCAAATTTTTGTTGTTGATTCTCTAAGATTCTCTAACTATACCATCATATCATCTGCCAAGTGTGATAGCTTGGTTTCTTCATTAATCTTTAGTGACCTTGGCAACTCTAAGACTTTAAAGTAATAGAAGTAAAAAGGAGTTTATTCTGCCAGTGAAATCACAAGTGAAAATCTCTACCCAATCCCTCATCCAAATGATGTTATATGATTTATTTATGTTGGATAAGAGAGATTTAGGGGAAAAAAAAGGGGTTTGTGAGTAGTATTTAAATAAGCCCAAGTTGAGTCTAGAAACCTGAATATGTAAATGGACCATTACAAACACAAAATAAAGTTTAGTTACTTGTGATTTTGCTAATTTTGTCAAGGGTTGCAAAAAGTTTACCTTTCTTTAGAAAATCATATTTTCATTAGTGATGCAAATAAACCATATAAACCAAAAAGGAAGAGAAAATGCTTAAATCACATATTGTTTTCAAGCACCTTTAAAAATGAAATAAAAAAGTTCAAATTCTGTAGATAAGAATTTTGGAATGGCAAGTTAGCTTAATCACTGAATACCTAGCTCAAATAAAGTGAAGCATTCAAAGGTTCAATGAATTGCTCTGCTCATTTTACAGATAAAGAGCCCCAGAGAGATTTAAGTAACTTGCCAGTGGCACATAGGTGGTAAGCAAGAAAGACACACAGGTAGTAAAAAAGAAAGCTGGTATTCAAACTCAGATCTCATAATTCTGAGACAAGCAATCCCAAGTTCAGTGATTTTTCTATTAGCCAGAGCTCAAAGCCATTTATTTTAAAGCCATTCAGCAACAACAAATATTAAATACCTGCTCTGTCCTGACTATTTTGGGAATCCATTTGTAGACAAAATATTGCTAAGCTAATTACAAACCAACCTTATATATTCATTACAAAAGATCCTCTGAGGGCCTCTCTTAATAAGCCTTAATGAAGGAATCAAAGAAAGCACTTTGCAATCTTATAGCTAATCTCTATACTTAGAAATAGAAAAAAATATGTATTTTAATATAATCTTTTTTTACTAATTGAAAACTGGTTTCATTAACAATTAATCCAAGTTAGACATTTTTTGCTATATTTTTATCAGAAATCCTGGTATGGGGGGCAGAGTCAAGATGGTGGAGTAGAAAAAGGACTTCCAAGGGGCTTCAGCTTCCACCTACTCCAATTCATGTAAAAAATGACTCTAGACAAACTTTGGCACTACAGTACCCAGAAAAAATGTCAGAGAGAAGCTAACCTCCTGCTGAATACAGTCCAGCAGGCCTGCAGGAAGAGGCTAGCTCATCACTTTGGGAGCTGAGTCCATCCCCTTGGGAGCCAAAGGTTTTAGCCTCAGTGTGGCCTAACAGTCCCTGGCTGGTGGGACTTCAGATCATCAGCAGCTGTGGCAGCTTCCAGAATTATCACCACATAGATGCTAAGGACAAAGTAAGAGGTCAGTACAGTGTGGACTTTGGGATCCGATAGTTTGGGAGTGCCGTCTGGACTTTATCCCTTGGAGAGAGAAGCCCCTGAGGTGCTGTGGCCATGCAGCTGCCTGCCTTGTAGCTGCTTCAGAGCTCCTGGTCTGCTGATTTTAGGGAGACCAAGAGACCAGTCTGAGGGCTATTCACTCTTCCTTTAACCTTCTTGGATCTGGATTGCTGTCTAGCGTGGAGGTCTTGGGGCATATGAGCATTCTTCCAGAGCTTGTGGAGGCTTCAAAGAGGGCACCCAACTAATACCTCCAGCATCTGCAAAAACCCCACCATTTCGGATAAAAGTACTGTATCTGGTAGCAGAGTTCTACTATGGCAAAAGCCTCAAAAGTCAAGTAATTGAGTGCCAACATTGAGCAAGCAAAGGGAGTAAAGCAAGGAGAGCAACCCAACTTTACACCCTTATTAAACAAGAAAAGCAAAGCAAACAGAGGAATCCAACATTAGACTGTTACTTGGGGGACAAAAGGATCAAAACATAGAAGAGGAGGAAGACAAATCAGAACTCCTGCACCAAAAGCTTCCAAGAAAAATATGAGCTGGTTACAGGCTATAGAGGACCTTAAGAAGGATTTTGAAAACCAAATAAGAGAAGTGGAGGAAAAATTAGGAAGAGAAAATAGAAGGATGAAAAAAATATGAAATGAGAGTCAGCCACCTGACAAGTAAATAACACCTTAAAAAACAGAGTAACTCATATGGTAAAAAGAGGCTCAAAAAGGCAATGAGGAGAAGAATGCCTTAAAAAGCCAAATCTGCCAGATGTATAAAGAATCTCAAAAGCTCACTGAAGAGAATCATTCCTTAAGAATTAGGTTGGAGCAAATGGAAGCTAGTGACTTTATGAGAAATCAAGATATTATTAAACAGATCCAAAGAAATGAAAAAATCGAAGGCAATGTAAAATATCTCATTGGGAAAACTGCTGGTCTGGAAAAAAGATCCAGGAGAGATAATTTAAAAATTATTGGACTACATGAAAGCCATGATCAAAAATTAACCTAGAAATCATCCTTCAGAAATTCTCAAGGAAAATTGTCCTGATGTTTTAGAAACAGAGGGTAAAATAGAGGTTGAAAGAATCCATCAAACACCTCCTGAAAAAGAACTGATAAAGGAAACACATAGGAATATTTTGGCCAGGTTCCAGAGTTCCCAGATCAAGGAGAAAATAGTACAAGCATCCATGAAGAAAGAATTTGAATACTGTGGAAATACAATCAGCTTAACACAGGATCTCGCAGCTTCTACAATGAGGGATTGAAGGGCTTGGAATATGATATTCTGGAGTTCAAAGGAGCTGGGATTAAAAGCAAGAATCACCTACCCAGCAAAACTGAGTATGATATTTCATGGGAAAATATGGTCATTCAGTGGAATAGAGTGTTTTCAAGCATTCTTGATGAAAATAAAACACAGAGTTGAATAGAATATTTGACATTCAGATACAAGAAACAAGAGAAGCATGAGAATGCAAACAGGGAAAAGAAATCATAAGGAACTTTTCAAAGTTGAACAATTTACATTCCTACACACAAAAATGATAATTGTACCTTATCAATCTTTTCTCAGTATGAGAATCATTGAAGGGAATAGAAATGTGTATATATATATATATATATATATATACACACACACACATATATATATATATATATATATACATACATACATATATCTGTCTATATAGGAGGTTATATGGGCATATTAATTTATAAGTGAGTGTGTGTATATATGGGTACAGGTATACATGGATAGAGGGCACAGAACCAATTTAATAGGAAAGGATGATACTTAAAAGGTGAACTTAAGAGGTGAGACAGGAATATAATGAGAGGAGATGGGGAGAGACAGAATGGGGTAAACTATCTCATATGGAAGAGGCAAGGGAAAACAGTTACAGTGGAGGGGAAGAAGAGGAAGTCAAAAGGGAATGGGTCAAACTTATTCTCATAGAATTTCTCTTAGGGAGGGAATGACATACACACTAAATAAGGCATCTCACCCTATAGAAGAGTAGGGGTGAAGGGGATGAGAGGGGGAATAAAGGAAGGCTGGCTGGGGAGGGAAGGTGGAAGCACCCACTTTTGAAAAGGGACAGGATCAAAATAGAGAATAGAATAAGTGGGGAGTGGGATAGGATGGAGGGAAATAAAATCAGTCTTTTACAATATATCCACTACAGAAATGTTTTGCATAATTACACATGTACAACATATTGAATTGCTTATCTTCCCAGTAAGTTTGGGTGACAAGAGAGGAATGGAATGAATCTGGAATTCATAGTTTTAAAATCAAAAGTTTAAAAATATATATGTACTATTATTAATATTATTTTATATGTAACTGGGAAATAAGATATACAGGCACTGGGGCATAGAGATCCATTGTTCCCTACTGGAAAAATCAGAGGCAGTGATGGGGGATGGCAATAGGTTATACAGGAACTCTGATCCTTATCAAAGACCAGAATGCCTGCAATTCAGTCTGGAAAGGATTCAGTAGGCCCACCAATCTTGAAGTCAGGATTGTAAAATTTTATTGTTATGCTTTACAGTTGGCAAGAGTCCTTAGGGGACCTGCAAGCTCATTGTTACACTGTACAGTGGGCAAGAGTTCTTAGAGAACCTGCAAACTAAAAGAAGACATAGGCATAGTTTTTAAGAAGTCTAGGCAGTTAATCAGATGTCAATTATGCTAACTAGGTGAGTAAGGGTGGGATAAGGGAGGAGTTAAAGAGTGGTCAGTGCTTAAAGGAACATGCACTTTTAATGTCAACTGTGCAGGTGTATTGCCCATAATTCGCTGGGAAATAGCCCAAGAGCGGGGCTACCACCTGGTGTGATTTTAGGCCTGAAACATCACTAAGTCAGCTAGCGATCAAGGGCTGACTGAGAAGTGCCTAGTCCGTCACCCATCAGTGTCATGTTTGACAAGATGGATGTTGGGAACCAAGGCTAATGGAGACTCAGTATGTGTATAATTTGCCAAGGAGTTAACCTATAGATAGGGCATTGAAGGATTCATAGGGGCATCTGGTCACTTACTAAGGGCAGATAACATTTGCCTAAACTAAAGTGTTTATAGATGGTTTAGTGAAGGATTAATAGGTGTAGCTTGTTATTGTTCCAAGCAGAGATAAACAATTGGAGAGTTGTTGCTGGGCAGAGTGCTAGCAGGGGGAAGGGGCAGAGTTAATGCTCTGAGAGTGGGGGGGAATGTGATTTTACAAATTGATTTTACAAACTGATGTTACAAACTGATATTACAAATTGAGTTTACAAATTGATTTTACAGACATAGATCCCAAGCACCCCATCATTCCCCCCTTAAACAGATGGCACCCAAATTCATTTGGGGACAAGGGGTGATGGTCTCAGCTTCCCGAACTGCTTGTCACTGGGAAAGGGCATAGAGAAGTCTCTGCCTCACAACGTTCCATCTTTCAAAGGGTAGGGTCCATGGTCAATGTCCAGAACCTGGCCAATGTCAGGTCCAGGAGGTGATGGGTCATGGACTCGGACAGTGGTTGGTACTCAGCCTGAGATGTTATCTGCAAATTAAGGGTGCTGAGCCTAGAAGACAGAAATCTAGCAAAAAGATTAAAAGAACAAGGGCCAAAAAAGAGTAGAAGAAAATTGACCAGGAGTGGGGTCAGTATGGGCTAATATAATCCATCACTCAGACTATTTCACTTTCCTTTATATTTCTACATACTACATAGACAAGATACCTTATAAGTTTTTATTCTTTTACTAACATAACTGTACTGCCTTTAACAAAAGAAGTTCCTGACTTGAACATCACAATTGAATAGTAGCCATACATCCCTATTTCACAAAGCTTGTTTATCCTCTGATTATATTCACTCTGGAAGAAAGAGATACTTCAGAAATTGAATCTTTTACATGTACATTCAGTTACAAATGTTAACTTTTTTTAGATAATGGAATAACTACAAATTTAGATCAAAACAGCAAGATCACTTCTGCTTTACAACTCATTACATTAATTTAGCAATAAATTTATCTTGCAATGGAAGGTTTTAGTAGGCCTCTTAAAGTCACACTAGAGATTTAAAAAATTTCTTCTACAAGTATTTTCCCTTCTTTTAAAACAGTTTCAAGATATATAAATGATCACTAAACTTTTATGAAGAAAGTTAGTTGAAAACTTTTAAAATGATCTTAAGCAGTTTGCATAACTTTCTATACGTGTTCTAATTCTAGAAGAAAATAATATTAGATTTTCCAGTAATTTAACAAGAAAGAGCTCACAGCTTTTACTGGCTACTTGCTCTGATCATAGAAACCTGCTATAGAAGGAAAAAAGCAGGGACATGTGACATTCCAAATATGACAGGATAAAACATCCTTGGCTCTGTTTAAATTCAGGTAAAATCACAGATATCCAACCATACAGCATCCATTCCACCTCAAAGCTAGACTCAGGAATAGGTGGGGAACATTCCTTTCCAAAGGGACCCCATGAGTAACCTGAGCCAGGAGGGATCCTATCACAGCCAGGGGCTATGATTATCCTTTTGGCCTTTACCAAATGTAGATTTCCACCTGTCCACAGTATAGGATCACATTCCCTCTGAGTAGCTTGTGGCATTTTCTCTCAGACACTGATTATTAATGCAGATAACATACCCAAATTCAAACTCAAAATAAAATTTTTATGATCCCAAGTTCCTTTTACCTCAAACAGCAAGCTTCACCAATCACAGCTTAGAGCCAGTTATAATTATTTCTATTGGCTTGTAGCTGCAATAAAAAAATAAAGATTTATCAGATCTCACAAATGTAAGGAATTCCATTTTCCATCTTTCCTTCTCAAATATAAAAGCCAATTTATAGAAATCCTTTCTAATCCTTGCAACTTCTTAGCAAGTTAAGTTCATTTAAAAACTACATGACTAAAATAAGTTCCTTTCCCAGGTCAAATGACCTTGCCTAATGGACATAGTTTCTAGAGGATTTGGCAGTTTTACAACATAAGGAAAATGTATATGAATTCTAAGCAGGAGAGCCTGGGGGAAGGGTTAATAATGATTCCCCTGCTTAGCAAATTCTCATACATGCAGGAGGACTATTCTGAATGGGCAGAACTAGTCAGAATAAAGTGTTCATCCAGTCTCCTCCTTTCCATATACAGTAATCAATGAACAGTTTTAGGTTTTAACATTAAAACAGTAGCCCAAATAACTTAGTTAAAAATCTTACAATTTCAAACAATCTTAACTGAAACTTCCTTTAAAGAAAGACAGACATGGAAGCTTATGATTTCCCAAATTACAATACTCCAAGACTTTAAGAGAAGCTGCTTCTCATACAACATAGATAATACAACTGTTTACCAGTAACAATATCATAAGCAATTATCATGTTCTTAAATTTGTACTTTGAAATAAAAACAAATGAATTATCAATCTGGTGACAAGTTTTTGAAGTTATACAGAACTAAAATTTTCTTGGTGCCATACAACGAATCAACTTACCACTAGAAATCAATTACATTCTTTAATCTCACATAGATAGTGAATGTGGTGATCCACAAACATTCAAATTAACATAAATATATCCTTAGATGAAGCAAACTTGAAAACTACATCCATATATTTTTCTTTCCTTTTTTTTCAGGTTTCTCATTTGCTCAATAAGAATTCTACAAAATGCCTTTACAATTCACTGTGCAAAGGATCATTCATTTCATTATTAGTAATGTGGAAACTATAACTTTAAACCACTGTATATTTCCAGAATAGGCAAAAATTTAAATGAACAATCAGCTATCACAGTAAATATTAGCAGTATTATTACTACCTGTTTGTATCCCAAATGTAACAGCTTTAAATCATCAGATTTTATAATATAAAAAATCCAATTCACATGAAATAAACATTATAAGATAGAGTTAGCAGAACTGATAAAGTAACAGCTGGTTTTACACCACTTTTTTCTTCATCTTTCAGTTTCAACAAAATTCAGATTGAAAACTCCTTTACCTAACACCATTTCTGGCTCACAATGGTCACTCAATTTTAACAGTATAAGAGGATTTTACAATTTAGATTTACCATAACACAATGACATTGTAACATTAATTGCATTTCCAATTCATCACATATAAAAATTATTGATAAAAAATTAGGCTGACCAAGTGCAGAGGCTTTTCTCCTCTCCCCACAGTTGCAGAGCCTGGTAGTGGACCCAGGGGTTTGAAAGGAGAGAGGGTCATCTGACTGCATAGAGGTGTAGACTTCAGGGTACCCAGGGGCCCAGGGCTGTTGCCATTGGGGCCCTTGGTATAGCTGCTATGCCTCCCCCAATCTTTTTTTTTCAAGTGGGGGAAGGTAACTCAAATTCCCTATTATTCTTAAGTACTCTCTTTCTTTATCTGATCTGGTGAGAGATGCTTTAACAAAATCTGCTGAAATTATTTTAGCTGTTCTAACTTTTACTCCAATAAATTTCACTTATATGTCCACTCCTTAGACATTTCTTTGAAAATGAGAGCTTTGAATCTGCCAGTCGAGTGAGTGAGATCCTTGTGCCCCTTCTGTACTGGAGAGCTCAAAGCTTCACCTCTGAGGTGTCTCTTTTACAGATCTATGTATTTTCCTAATTTGCCCTCAATGCCAACTACTACTTATCTATAGCATTGAATCAGGAGTGACACTCCTCAAAAATGACCAGAATGAATTCAGTTGCCTTTCAGTTGCATTCTGATACACAAAACTTTCCTCTTTTAGGTGAGGCAGGAAATAGTTAAATGTTTGTCTGCCTGCCTCTTTGATCTCAGGGGAGAAGAGTCCCTCCCTTTCTTATCTACTTATCCTCACTCCACTTGGCCAGAGTAGATGGAAGAGGAGGAGATTCAAACTTTTAAAGATCTTAAAACTTCTGTTCACACTTTTCAATAGAAAATAACTTATACCTATCTTAACTTCCTACCCATGTTCCTTTCTTTGCTATTGCTAGATGCTTAACCTTGCTTGCTTTTCCTACACTCTTTAACTTGCATTTATCATCATATAACCTAAACAAGACAATATTTTGTTCTCTTTCTCTCCCTCTCCAGCCTGCATTCAGCAGCAGGGGAAGGGAGGAGGAGAGAAAGAGATAACAGCATACCAAAGGAATGACCAGCAGTCCAGCTGCAGTTTAAACCTTACAGGGTGTTAGATTACTCACTCATACTCATTCACACAGCCACACAAAGACAGAACAGAGAGAGAAACTGACAGGAAGATTCCAAAAGCTCACAGAGAATTGCCAGAAATCCTTGGCACAAATCACGTTTGCTTGGCCTCCAGATAGATGCTAATGGAGGCCAGGTAAGACTTACTTTAAAATATCCTAGGCACAGATCCCCAAGTGTAGGGGGAAACTCCATCTTTTATTCTTGAGTTCTTGAAGACCGATTTTTTTCCAGCTGTCTAAAAGATATCCCATAGGTGAGTCTTCGGGTATGGAGTGAGATTGACCCATCCTTTCTCCTGCCCTTAAGCCAAAGAGTTCCTATAGTCCCTGCTTCAGCTCTGGCATCCCAAAGAGAAGCCCTGCCTATAAATTAGGAATTAAGGGCAGATAACATTTGCCTAAGCTAAAGTGTTTATAGATGGTTTAGTGAAGGATTCATAGTTGTAGCTTGTTATCGTTCCCAGCAGAGATAAACAATTCACAAGTTGTTGCTGGGCAGAGTGCTAGCAGGGGGAAGGGGCAGAGTTAATGCTCTGAGAGTGGGGGGGAATGTGATTTTACAAACTGGTTTTTACAAATTGATTTTACAAACTGATATTACAAATTGATTTTACAGACATAGATCCCAAGCACCCCATCAGCAGGATGGGGGAAGATATGGGAGAGAGCAGATTGAAGGAAGGGATATCCAGTGGGATTGTTATTTTGGGTAGTGGGTAGGGAAAAAACAGGGAGAAAGTTTGTAACTGAAAATCTTGTGGAAATAAATGATGTAAACTAGAAGTTAATAAAGCATTTGATAAAGGGAAAAAAAGAAATCTGGTATAATAATTAGTCTGTCACTGGAAAGGAGATTCCTATACAGTCAAAGGGAATTAAGCATTTCTCTATTCTGTGCTATCAGCATATGCCTTTTCCTTTATTGAATATTGTGAAGTGGAATTTTTATCAAAGAAAATTAAAATATTTATGACTTTGAGTAAAAGGTAGGAAACAAGCATTTGTTAAGCATCTACTATTTTCCAGGCCCTGTGCTATGTACATTACAAATATTATCTTATTTAATACAATGATTCTGGTAGGTAAGTGCTATTATTATCCCCATTTTACAAATGAGGAAAATGAGGCAGATGTAAGAGATCTTTTTCAGGGTCACACAAAATGTCTGAAGCCAGATTGTATCTTAGATTGCTGAGGTTTAAGGTTTAGGGGTGCATAAGACCCTAAAATACCCATATACAGGGTCCTACCAAATGAATTAGACTCAAGTCTGCTCTCAACCAAAGTAAAGCAAAGTTTACTAAAGGTTCACCACAATGGATAGGCTCTTAAGGTGCCTAAATATCTGTGGCACTTATATTGGACAAGCAGGCCAGAAAAATCTGGCACAGAGTAAGTCTTCACTATATAATTCTTGGCCAACTCATGGAGGCAAGATGAGTCTTATATACAGAAAGAATGTGGGAAGCTTCTAAGAGTGGTCTAGAGGAGGAATTTGGGGAGGGTTTTGAGGAGGATTCTAAGGAAGATCTTGAGGGGACTGAGGTCAGACTCCAGTAATGAGAGATTAAGGGTAGGAAATAGCTGGAAGCTTCCTGGAGATGACAGACAATGGAGGGCTAGGCTAGTTTAAGGGTAATAGATTTGGGTATAGATATTTTGGGAGGATCAAGGGTGGGAAATATCTGGACAATGGCTGGCTGACTAGTAAGAGTAAGAGATTTGGGCCTATCTATAATGAAAGGCTTATGGTCTCAGGCAAATGCCTCATCTAGTGGGAAGATTCAATCAGAGTTCAAGGGGTTTTCCAGAGCCTGCACTTCATCATTCCCTCCTCAAACAAATGGGACTCAAATTCCTTTTTGGTAAAGGGTGAAGATTTCAGCTTCTGAAAGTGCTTCCTGATGGCAAGGGGTAAAGAGCTGTTCTGCCTCTCTGGTCACGTTCAAGGGGTCAGACTTCACATTCAAGGGTTCAGACTCTGGAACATGACTGATGTCAAGTCCGGTGGGCTGGAGAACTTGGATTCAGTCACAGCTTGCTATAGCCTGAGTGGTCATCTGGATTTTGATGACTTGAACCCTGGAGGAGACAAACCTGCTAGGAGATTAAGTAAACTAAGACCAAACAGGCACAAAAAAATGTATAGAGAAAGGATAATTTCCCTGACTGAAATTAAAGATGACGATGGCAAGGCCAACAATGCTGTCAGATATACCCTTATTTTCCAAATTGCTCCATAGACATATAGCACATGGAAAGCCATAGCAGCCACAGAGTCTAATAGTTTTCAAAAACAGTCAACAACTCCAAAAGCCTGTCCTCTCCTTTCACCATCATAGAGAGTGAAAGTTTTTTTTTTAGATTGAGTAAAGCTAATGTTGGAGTTGTGGACAATTTAGTTTTCAAGTCTCAAAAGCTTTCAGTTGGTCTGGGCCCCAATCTAGATGAAGTTAGCTAGGGTCTTGAGTAGCAATTAATGGTTGAAGTCCCTCAAAAATCTTGGGCTTAATTGGATATAGACCACTATGGGGGGAACACTTTAG
This sequence comes from Petaurus breviceps papuanus, assembly GCF_028583685.1. Lineage (NCBI taxonomy): Eukaryota > Metazoa > Chordata > Mammalia > Diprotodontia > Petauridae > Petaurus > Petaurus breviceps. Next base: position 1,557,328 of record NW_027185653.1, read on the forward strand.
GATCTTGGAGGCCAACAGTAAGTGGGGTGGGATGAGTAACTCTCCTAGAATTCCCTTAGCCCAGATAATTTACTCAACTATCTCCCACACTTCTCAGGGAACATTGGGACATCAGGGAGGCTTAACAAGAGAAAATTGGCTTCCCAATTTAACCATCAGGTTCCTTCCCAAAAAGGGGACATGATTAAGAGGAGAGCATAAGGAAGAAGTGTTCAACAAACAGATCCTCAAGTAGGCATGGGACTGGGTCTGGAGACATCCCTTAGTCTCCCCTTCAATGCCCCTGACCTGACAGGTCAAGGGGAATGTAACCAGAATAATTGGTTAAAACAGAGAACTTAGCCATAGTAAAGTGGGCAACCTTATCTTCAGCCTTGATGCTTGCCCAGAATTCAGTGAGAGATGGAGAAAGTGGGAGCACTGCCAAGCCCCAGGCTTCCCCATCACTCTAAGGCTTGAGAAGACTGGAGGACAGGGGACTGAGAGGTGGCTTTACCACCTTTCCAATCTCAGGGACAATCCTTCCTCCAATGTCCCTCCTGGTCAGATGAGCATAGTTCTAGAGAAGTCAGTTTCTGGGGATCCCTCTGGGAGGGGGGCACCCTGGAGGAGCACTTCTTGGACCAGTTACCCTCCTTGTGGCATCCAAAGCAGGCTTTCCTGCTGCCCAAGTTGTGAGGTTTCCTCCAAGGGGGTGCCCTGGAGAGGCTTTTCTTGGCCATGGCAGCAGGCAAGAATTGAGTATGTTGTCTGTCTCTGCATGGTTCCCTTGGTTCCTTCTCTTCTGCTGCTACTAGGTCTCTGTTGTTAAAGACTCCAAAGGCCATTTTCAATAATTGGGTCTGAGATGTTTGGAGTCCCATTGTCAATTTCTGCAGTTTTCTACTAATATCTGGGACAGACTGATTAATAGAATACATGCTAAGGGTTGCTGCCCCTTTTATAGAGTCAGGATCTAAATTTATATGCCTTTTGATAGCTCCTACCAGTCAGTCCTGGAAAAGGTCAGGGTTTTCCTTTTGTCTCTGAGTAATTTCCCTAATTTTCAGATAATTTACTTGCTTTTGAAATGTAGTTCTTAGGCCTTCTAACAGGCAAAGTACCATATGGTTTCTTTTTCCCCTATCCTCATGAATTTGATTGTCCCATCCTGGGTCACTGGTGGGAACAGCAGCTGTTACTGAAGAATATTTTGTGGGGTCATTGCTAGTCAAATGATCTGCAAATTTTGGGGCTTCTTCCCTAATTCTCCTCTTCTCCTCAGTGGAACAGCAGGTAGAGAAGAGGATATGCAAATCACCCCAAGAAAGCTCAAATTGTAGGGATATGTCTCTAAAACCTTCAATAAACTTTGTGGGATCTTCAGAGAACCTCCCCAATTTTTATTTAACTTAAATGAGATGTGAAATGGAGAATGGAACTTGCACTCTAGTTCTTCCACTGGGAAAGACAGGCACTTCCCTTAGGGGAAAAAGTCATGAAGGTGCTGTGGGGACAGGGGCTTTGGAAAGGAGATAGGAAGTCCCATTTCCTGTGAGGGAGAGAGTGGCTGAACTGGATCATACTGGAAGTCCTGGGGAATCTGGCTTGCAAGGTGGAAGGTCAACTGGCACATGAGAAGGGGAATGGGTCAGAAGAGGAGATACCCCAAAGTCTGCCGTGGTGTTAGGGACTGAGGCCTGAGCAGTTATCAACTCAGGGGGAGGTGCCACAGAAGGAAGCACCTCAGCAAGATCAGTGTCTGGGACCTGAGCAGAGGTCCTCGAGCAGGGAGTGACCATGGTGGGAGATTCAGGGTAGGAGATATAGATAGTGAAGGAGGCAGGAAATGAGGGGTGTTGGGATAGATGAAAAGGGAAGGAAAACCAAGGGGAACAAAGGTTGGTGAGCAGCAGGAGGGGCTGGGGGAGCTGCCTCAGATAGACCCATGACTGGGACCTGAGCAGGAGTTGCCAAGGTAGGAGAGGCTGGAGCCAAAGCCCTGGGGGCCAGAGGAAGGGAGTCATTTAACTGGTTCCTATCCTCCCTTTGTGGAGAAGCTCTAGCTTCAAGAATCTCACAATGTTTCCTCAGAACTATGTTCTGAAAGTGTTCCACAAAGGCCATTATGTTGGCAACTTCTATCCATCTTCCTTCTTGGCAACAGTATAATTCTGACTGCAAGAGAGTATTCTCTTTTGATGACCCCAAAATAGGCCAGGCTTTGTGGTCTTCTAGTTGATACTGAGGACAAACAATGTTGCAAAAGAACACCAGCATTTTCTTTTTAAATTCTTTAGAGAAAATAAATTTTTCCCAATGTTGTAAAAGACAATCCAAAGGCAAAATTTTGGTAACTAAAAAGGATTGAACCAGTATAGGCATAGGGGCTGGAAGTCCCTTCCTCTATAAGGGAAGATTTGGGAGTCAGCCTCGAAAAACAAACAAAAAACCAAGACAAAAACATCACAAAAACGTCCCTGAAGTTTTCCCAATTCCCTAGTGCCAAGAGAATTGGAAAAATTGGACTTACACCTCTGGATGGGGCATCTGTTCTTGTCCTCCATTCTTCAGAAGCTGCACCCTGGTCCATCTTCTCCAATATAACCAAACAGGCCTGAGAACCTGAGAGTGTCAGGCTGAGTACAAGACAGCCTCCTAACTGTCCGACCTAATGGGACCTGAAAGGTCAGGTCCAAAAAGCACCTTCAAGTTACTTGTAAAGGAAGAAGGGAATAGGGAGAGGGAGGCTTACATACCTTCCAGTCCTGACTGGAAAAGAACTTGAGATTAGCAGTGTTTCCTGGTATCAGAAAACCATAAAATGTTGAGGTTTAAGGTTTAGGGGTGTGCAAGACCCCCAAATACCTACATGCAGGGAACTGCCAAATGAATTAGACTCGTCTTCTCCCAGACAAAGTAAAGCAAGGTTTACTAAAGGTTTGCCATAATGGGTAGGCTCTTAAGGAGCCTAAGTATCTGTGACACTTGTATTGGACAAGCAGGCTAGAATAATCTGGCATAGAGTGAGTCTGCACTAGATAATTCTTGGCCACTTGATGGAGGCAAGATGGGTCTTATATACAGAAAGATTGTGGATAAGGTTCTAGGGGTGTGTAATTGTAATGGGGATTTGAAGATCTTCCCTGCCCCTTTTGATGGCAAGCAAACAAGTACTTAGCACCTTGTTTCAAGTTCATCCTTGCCTTCGATTAAATATAGCCTTTGTTAAGAAACAGAATTTATGAATCCCACAGTGGGAGGAACTTGTTGATGTGACAGGAAGGAGTGGGACAGGGAGGGGCTAATGACCAGGATAAAAAGCTGAGCATAATCTGAGAGCCAGCCAGAACTGCTGGAAGCAAGCAGCATGGAGGATGAGGAGCTACGGTGAGTGAGAGAGGGACATTCTTGCTTGAGGGAGTCTGTTTTGTTTCAAAGGCCTGCTGGAGAGAAGGTTTTGGAAGGCTTGGGAATATGGGTGTTTGCTGCATTGATTATGTGTACCAACTTCATGGTTACTGTAGTGAAATTGGATTTCTGGTTTTGGGATTCGGTTTTCTGGTATTTGAATAAATACTTCCTTTCTGTCCTCCATGTGGAGAGCCTGTTACATTTTGTGATTCACAACTAAAACAGCATATTCATAGCTACTGTGGGTGCTGTGAATGTTGCATTTGTATGACAGGGTGGTTTAGAAGAATTTCGGGAGGGTCTTAAGGAGGAGTTCTAGGAGGATCTTGAGGGGACTGATGTCTGACTCCAGTAATGAGAGATTAAGGGTGGGAAATAGCTGGAGGCTACCTGAAGATGACAGACAATGGCAGGATAGGCTAGTTTAAGGGTAACATATTTGGGTATAGATATTTTGGGAGGATCAAGGGTGAGAAATAGCTGAACAGTAGCTGGCTGGCTAGTAAGAGAAAGAGATTTGGGGCTATCTATTATGAAAGGCTTATGGTCTCAGGCAAATGCCTCATCTAGTGGGAAGATTCAATCAGAGTTCAAGGGGTTTCCCAGAGCCTGTACCCCATCATGATCAGTTCTTCCTAGTTCTAGGCTTATAGCACTGTCCACTATGCCACCTAGCTGCCTATAAAATTCCTAAATTGTGAAATATGAAACTTCAGTATGAAAAAAGTTCAATATGAAAAGTTTAGAACTTCTCAAAGGACTTTCAGAAATAAAATTCTTGTATACTCAACAAGATGATTGTGTAAAGATGCAGAGATTACTAATTTATGTTTACTAAAATCAGAATTTTAGATTAGGGGAGGATCTTAGCTATCACCAAGATTAATCTTCATTTTGTAAATGAAGAAGCTATAACCCAAATAGACTGAGGACCTGCCCCAAAACAACCATCTGGTGCACATTTATGAATAAGAAGGTTTGACTATATGGAGAGAGAACTCAATGGGGAGACATAGGACCAGGGTTTCAATTCCAGCTCAGCTACTGACTACATGACAACAGACAAATTGTATCCTCTTTGGAAGTCATTTTCTTCAGTGGAAAAATGAGATGGGTGTAATTTAATGATCCATAAAATCTCTTCCAATTCTAAAACGATGTTTTCATCATTTATATCATTTTTGACATTCAAATGAAGAGACATTTCAAAGACTTTGGTTGTATCTATGTCAGAAAGCTTAAGAGATGTTTGCCTTTTATTACATCTATACTTAAATACTTCTATGGACTCCATCTAATGATGTAGATCATGGTCCATCCACAGTCTCTAATCCTGTGTTTCTCTGCCTATGCTTTTCCAGAGGTCATCCAAAGAGGCTCTATCTAACAGTGTTAGATAATCTGGTTATATTGCCACTGTGTGGAAAACAGTTGAGTACATAGAAAGTCCACTGATTAACCTCATTGTCACTATAAAATGGGCCTACTTCCTTTCCCAAATACATATGTGTAATGATGATGATGATGACGATGACGATGATGATGGTGATGATTATAAAAATTCAACTAACTCTTGCACTTACTCTATGCCAGGCACTATGCTAAATACTTTTGGGCAAGCTAGATGGCAGAGTAGATAGAGTGCCAGACCTGGAGTCAAGAAGTCTCATTTTCTTGAATTCTAATTTGGCTTCAGACATTTGTAAGCTGTGTCACTTAACACTGTTGCCTCAGTTTCCTCATTTGTAAAATGATCTGGAGAAGGAAATGTCAAACCACTCCAGTATCTCTGCCAAGAAACCCCAAATGGAGTCATGAAGAGTTGGACAGGGTTTTAAATGACTGAACAACAAGAAATGCTAAATATTTTATGATGGTTATCTATCAGAAGAATCTCAGTTTGTCTGCCATAGGTTACTCCTACCATAATTGGTAATTCATCTTTTCTGCCTGAAATTATATTCTCAATACTCACAACAAATTCATATTTAACCCTTTTTCATGCTTATATTCAGCTATATGGTATAGAAGATAAAGTGCTTGGCCTGGAGTTAGGAAGAATTCAGTTAGTTCTGGTCTCAGACACTTATTAGCTGGATGACCCTGGACAAATCACTTAACTGTAGTCTGCCTCAGCTTTCTCCACTGTAAAAGAAGAATAACAATAGTGCCAATCTCACAAGGTCATTGTGAAGATCTAAAGATATTATATTTGTAAAGATCACAAGTGTCTGGCACAGTGTATATGCTATATAAATGCTTATTTGTTTCCTTTCTCTTTCCCTATTAAAGATATTAGCCTTTGTGAAAAAAATATTAACCAGAAAGGAAGCTTGTTGTTCTGAAACAAAACAAATGTATAGGTATGAAAAGTGAAGATGACTTTTTATTCCTACCTTTTCCCCTATCTTGACTCTAATAGGAATAAATCATTCTGACTATAAAATAATCTGAGGAACTTGCTTTTTTGCCATTAGACTAGCCTATATGTGGAGACTAGCTTCTGCCTGGAAACAATTGAGAAATTCCAGAGGAAGAATGTAGTCCACCTATTAGCATAGTAGTTTATAAACTCGTATTAATATACTCAATGGCATTTATAAGATATTGCACATTATCTGATGAAATGAGTCAGTCATCAAATTGGGATTAGGGCTTAAAACAACTAGTTCTCAGTCCTATGATCAGGCCAGGAAGTCAAACTGCTGCCCAGATGTTTACTGCTTATGAATATAGTTGAGTTAAATTTAGCTAGTGTTCCATTGGACAAAACAGCTCATCCTGTGAAATACATATTTGGCCTAGCCAAATGTAACTATATCCATCAGGTTATAAAAGTCTATGCAATGAGGCATCATTTTCCTGATATCCAGGACCACATATAAGCAATATGAGTAAATTCAGAGGTCTTTAATTTGATGTTATCAATGTCTACATGGTCATTATAGAATAATTTTAGAATCCTATACTATCAAAATTAGATAAGATTTCAGGAGTCAACCATTCCAACTTTCGGTTGAAGCATGGGGTTTTATGACTCTCCCTTAGTTAAGATGATCTTCTGGAGTCTATCAATAATGCAACACAATCAAAGAGACTGATACTATTTATATGTGAAGTACACAGAGTATAAGGCTCTTACTCACTTCTTACCACTCATGGCCCCAGAACACAGAACCTGCCCTCTGGGTCCAAAGTGAGAAGCAAGAGATCCATATCATAGGGAAGGACAATGAAACTTTCTCAACAATTGTTACACAACTGCTGTTGTGAGATCATTTGTGGTGATTAGGTCATAATTTCCCTGAAGGACCAATGCCTGACTCAGAAAGGGGGTAGTTGATGGGGAAGGGGAAGGACATAGCAGAAGGAATCAGTCAATTAACAGACACTCTATGCTAGGCACTGTTATAAGGGATAGAGTGGGAGAGTTTGGGGTTATAAAGGTAGTTGGTTTTGTGTCAGACATGAGACCCATGATTGACTGTCACAAAGAAGGTGAGATACAGCCCATTTTCCCAACCTCCCATTCACACATTCCTTGAGGCAATGCCACATCAGTTAGGATCATGCCATGGTCTTTTTTCCCCAGAGAACCATAGATCCCTTTTGGAAACTACTACTATAGATGATTGACACTTTTTTAAAAAAATGGATCAATTAATTTCTTCATTTTCTGTTATATTTCTATCTTTTTTCTTTTATATTCATCTACTCTTTATTGTCCTCTTCTACCTCCCCTTTTCCTTGTTTTCTACTTCCCCTCTCTTTTCCCCAAGGCTATCCTATTTCCCTATTGAAGACCTCAAGCCACTATATAAAACTGAGCATGTCCTAAACTCGGTCATTAGTTGTGAGGTATTATGTGCCACTTGTTTTTTCTAATATCATAGATGCTTCTTCATAATGAGGACTGTGTGTGTGTCAGACAATTTTGAAAGTGAGTCTTGCATTAGGCAGTGTTCTAGGATTTCTCTTCTATTTCTTTTAGTCTGAAGCAATCTTTCTAGCATTAATATTTATAATTTAGCATTGTCTCATGGCATCTCATGATAGTGTCTATATGTCTGACAGATTTTACTTAGTATTGGTTTTGTTGTTATAAAATTCCTGGTCTCTCAAATTTTTATTATCTGAGTATTTTATTTGCCACCTAACCTGCTTTTGTCACCATATTTGTCTTACCCTCAGTCATTATTTTGTTTCTAAATACCCTGTGTTGACTGCATTATTGGTCTTGTTCTCCTTATTTGCCACAGTATCTATATTAGTCTAAGATCTAGTTGTCAGGTTATTCCCCCTGTTCCCATTATTTTATCATACTTGCATTCCATTCTGTCTTAGTGTTTGTCTTGTATGACATCTAGTACTTTCTAAGGACACACACACACACACACACACATGCACACACATATTATGTGATAAAATATAATATATTTTAGTCCACTGCATATTGAAAGCCATTTAAAAATGATTCTAAAGTAAGATCTTTGGTGATTTTTAAGGATAATCCCTCTCCCCTTCTCTCTGAGTACAAAAATGGCTGAATTGCTTTGTTGTCTCTCAGGCAATATTTTTCAGAAAGTCAGGGCAATGGTGTAACAAAAGTCAATGCAAATTGGTAAGTTCCTGCTCTCAGCATTTGTAAGCTTCATCAGAGAATAAGGTGAGTTTTTGCTCATGGGAAACCAATAAGATCATTGACTGGCACTTGATTTTTATCATAAGATCTCTCAATAGTTTTAATATCATAGTATACTGCATGGGGGTTTTCATTTCATTTCAAAACTTGAGTATTTTTCTTTCTTTTTATGAACATAATCTGGAAGGAAAAATATTGTATCTTTGGTACTCCTAGGAGATAAATTTTGTTCTAATTACATTCCAAAAAAATGTGATAGAATGGGAAAAAAATCATAGAAAGAAGCACTTAACAGAAAAATAAAAGATAAAAGAGGAGAAAATGAGAAAGGATATGGAAAGGAATAACTGTGCTTTTAGTTGATGATAATACAGAAGGTATTAGCTATTCAAGTCTAGCATAGCAGCAGCTTAGGCACCATTTGACTGATGCCACAGAGTCTGGCAGTCTTCACCAAACCCTGACTTGTACCTGCCTTTGAGATTTGCCCTGGGTTCACTGTTCTGTGCCTGTCTGCCTTCTCAATAGGGAACTCTAGGAACTACTATGTTACTGCTTCAGTATACCAAAAGAGGAAGATGTCAGCTGCTTTTTGACATCCCACAAGGCTGTGTACCAAAGGAAAGAAGAAACAGAGAGAAGGGTGCCCCAATTGGGATACAAACTTTCCTAGATGGATATGAGTTTAAGACTTATGATCTGGTGGTACAAAGGTCATCCCCTGACTCCCTCGACCTCCTGGTTATCAAAAATTCACCTTTACATTTTGAAGTCAATAGTAGTAAGAAATGAGGAAAGTTTGTTCCTGTGATAGTAATGGCAATTAAAGATTTCCCCTGTATTGGCTTGGTTTTCAAATTGATTGTGTTAAAACCCAGAGCTTGTTAATCCCACCTGTGGGATGGGCTTGTTGATGTGAAAAGAAAGTCCTGAACTGGGAGGAGCTGGTGATGTAGATTTGGAGAGACACCAGAGAGAGGCGGAAGATCTTTTTGGAAGCAGCACCTCGTGGAGAGAGAGAGACTAAGAATTGCTGGTGGCCGTTTTGAATTGCCCTGGACTTTTGAGACCTGCCTCCTGAGCTGCCAAGGACTGAGGAGACATGGCTGTTTTGCTGGTACTTTGTCTGTCTGTTTTGATGTTGTTTTGCCAGATTTGTCCACTGGTGAAAGACAGTCCTTTTGTTGAAGAAGTCCTGGAACCTGGCTGTTCGCTAAGAAGCCCTGAGACTGTCCTGCAGACAGAGAGTGAATACTGTCCACTGGTGAGGGACAGTGCTGTTGTTGCAGGGGTCTGGAGACTGTCCTGCAGACAGAGTGAATACTGTCCACTGGTGAAGGACAGTGCTGTTGTTGCAGGGATCTGGGAGCCTTTCTGTTGGTTCAGAAGCCCTGAAGAAGGATTTTCTTGTTGTATGTTTACAGAAATCCTGGGAGAGGGCTTTGCTAATGTGTTCAGGGGTTCTAGGACTGTTCTACAGACAGAGGATAAATTCATGAAGGGACTGGCAATGTATCTGGTGGCTTTGCTAAGCCTTGTCTCCCCAGGAACTAAGATTGCTGAGAACTTGCCTCGTGTCAAGATGAAGAAAAGAGCTCCATTTGGGTATTAAGTGCTGTGTTTAAACTTGATGTAACTCTGGGGTAGATTCAATTGTGATCCAGGGGTGGGGAACTTTTGACCTTTTTGTGTTCTGTGGTTGAACAAATGAATGTAGTTTACTTATGTTTGGAAACTAATCTCCATTTGAGAAGAGGGGCTTTGTGGTGGACTTAATGAAGGTATAGCCTAGGGGTGGAGTAGTATTTAGAACAGAGACTTTGTAATTGATTGAATGATTGGAAGGTCCTGGGGTGGGGTAGTCCTTGGAGATTAATCACATTTAGTAAATGCTGTATTTGGAATGATGTCATGTTTTGATCTTCTCTGTTCTTGGTTTGTTACTGAATAAAATGGAGAGCACCTATGCTGGTATTCTGAACCTTGGGAAGTTGCCTTTGCTTGGCATTACATTACAGTTCCTTTAAGAAATACATGTAGTTCCAACTCAGTAGATAATTAAAAGGGTCATAATGAAGTATAACAAACAATTAGAGGATATCTGTGCTTCCTCTGAAATGGTGTATGGGAAAGATCTTATCCCTACCTGTACAATAGCAGGTCCACCTCAGTCTTACGTGTGCTTGACCATAATGTGAATGTCAAATGATTAATAAATATTTGTTAATTTATTTATTGATTGATATACTTCAAAGGGTTGGATGGGCCAACAGGATGCAACAATGGAATTTCACACAGTTAGGGTTAATTGGACAAAGGGCTGAAACTTGCTGAACAAATGATATGTAGCATATATGAACACGGATTTGTTCCCCAATTCTTACAGGAAGCTGGGAGTCAGAGCAAGATAGATGGTGAGAGAGAGAGAGAGGACACTGGAGCAAGGAGTCAGGTTTGTGAGTAAAATATTGGTCAAATATTGGTTTGTGGGAAGGCTAAAGGATGGTGTGGCTCCCTGCTATGTTGTGGTGCATTAACTTCTATGTTACTATGATGGATTCTCTTTACTGGTATTGGGGTTTGTTTTTCTGGAATATGAATAAATGTTTTGCTTCTGCCTTCTACATGGGGAGACATATTTTGAGATTTAGCACCATGGAAATCTATTTATAGTGATTGTGGACACTGTAAATATTCCATTGGTGCTGCATTTAGCAAGTCAGGTTCTATCATTGCTCCTCTTCAAGTTTAGGGGCAGCTCTGATGTTTAAAAGGTGATTTTTCTATAGCTCATTAGCTTCTTTTGTAATTTTTTAAGTATGTGAAGTCATGCAAAACATATTTTCATATTAGTTATGTTGCAAAACAAAAACAAAATAGAATAATAAAAATTAAATTAAGAAAAAGTATGCTTCATTCTGCAGTCAGTGTTCATCAACTCTTTATCTGGAGGTAGATAACATTTTTCATCATAAGTTCTTTGGTACTATTTTAGATCATTGTCTTCATCAAAGTAGCTAAGTCTTTTACCGGTGATCATCTTTACAGTATTGCTGTGTACAATATTCTTCTGGTTATTCTTATTCTACCTTCCATAAAGTCATATAAGTCTTTCCAGGTTTTTCTAAAACCATACTGCTCTTCATTTCTTATGGCATTTCTTACATCACAATCATATACCACAGCTTCTTCAGTGAGTCCCCAATTGATGATCATCCCCTAAATTCCCAATTCTTTTCCAGCACACACACACATACACACACACACACACACACACACCTGTTGTAAATGTTTTTGTACAAATAGATCCTTTTCCCTTTTCTTTGCTCTCTTTGGAATACAGTAGGTATTGCTAGATTGAAGGGTATGCACAGTTTTATAGCCTTTTGGGAATAGCTCCAAATTATTCTCCAAAGTGGATATTCATTAAAGAAATTGGTCTATAGTTTTTTTTCTCTGTCCTTGTTCTCCCTGTTTACTGGGAGAACCATATTTCTGTCATAAATTTGGGGGAACTCCTTCTTTACTTATTTTTCTCAAATAGTTTTATAGCATAGGAATTGATTGTTCCTTAAATTTTGGTAGAACTCACTTGTAAATCCATCTGGCACAGGATTTTTTTTTCTTAGGTAGCTCATTGATAGCTAGTTCAATTTCTTTTTCTAAAATAGTATTATTTAAGTAGTCTATTTCCTTTTCTGTTAATTTCAGCAGTTTATATTTTTTTAAGTATTCACCAATCCCACTTAGGGTTGTCAGTTATACTGGCATATAATTGGGCAAACTAATTCCTAATTGTCTTAATTTCATCTCCATTGGTGGTATATTCACTCTTTTCATTCTGGATTCTGGTAATTTGATTTTCTTCTTTATTTTAAAAAATTCAAATTAATCAATGGTTTACCTTCTTTAATTTTTTTTTCATAAAATCAGCTCATAATTTTATTAGTTCAAAAGTTTTGCTTTTTACTTTCAATTTTATTAATATCTCCTTTGAGTTGCAGGATTTCCATTTTGGTGTTTAATTGGGGATTTTTAGAGGGCTTTTTTGAGGCTTTTATTGCATGCCCAATTTATTGATCTGCTCTTTCTAACTTTTTAACTTTTACTGGTGTACACCAATGGAAATATAAAACTCCCCCTAAGAACTATTTTGACTACATCCCACAAAATTTAGAATGTTGTTGCATTTTTTTTAAGCAATTGGGGTTAAGTAACTTGCTCAAGGTTACACAGCCAGCTATTTCTGGGTATGGTGCTAAGTATCTGAGCCTGGATTTGATCCCCAGGTCATCCCAACACTGGGGCCAGTGCTCTTACTTGCTGTGCTACCTGGCCACCCACATTGTTTCATTGTTGTCAATCTCTTTAAATAATTTATTTCAGGGCAGCTAGGTGGTGCAGTGAGTAAAGCGCTGGCCCCGGAGTCAGGAAGACCCAAATTTGGTTCTGGTCTCAGATACTTAACACACACACACACACAAAAACTAATCACGTAACCTTGGGCAAGTTACTTGACCCCAATTGCGCTCCAAAAGACAAAAAAAAAGAATTTGTTTCTATGATTTGTTCTTTGATCCACTCATTCTTTAGAATTAGATTGTTTGATTTAAAATTAACTTTCAACCTATACTTCAACCATCCTTTATTTCACGTAATTTTTATTGCACTGTGGTCTCAAGATTGGGCATTTAATATTTCTTCTTTTCTGATTTTGGTTGTGAGATTTTTATGTTATGTTTTATGTTATGCTAATGCATGGTTAAGTTTTGTGAAGGTGTCATGTACAACTGAGAAAAAAATGTAGACTCCTTTTTCTTCCCATTCAGTTTTCTCTGGAGGTCTCCAATAGCTAACTGTTCTAAGAATATATTCATCTTCTACACATGTTTCTTATTTATTTTATTGTTAGATTAGAGCTCTCTTAGGGAAAGATTGAGGACCCCCTCAGGTATAGTTTTACTATTTCCTACTGTAATTAATTTAACTTTTCCTTTAAGAATTTGGATGCTATTCTATTTAGTGCAAATACGTTTAGTACTGATATTTCATTGTCTCTGGTTCCATTTACCAAGATTTCGTTTTTCTGTGTCTGTTTTAGTTAGGTACATTTTTGCTCTTGCTTTATCTGAGATCATGATTGCTACTCATATTTAAAAAAAATGCAGCTATTTCTTTATTTAAAACTTTATGTTAATGTTAGGCTCTGTTCCTGGCATTGGGTGGGAAAGCCTATGCCAAGCTTTCAGCTTTTCTCACACTACGGTTTTCGGAGGTAATTTTGGGGATTTGGATGTTTTTGGTGCTTCCAAAGTGGTGTAATCGTCTCTAATTTGAGAACTCCTGAAGCTGCTGCTTTTTCTTTCCCCACTACCTAGTTTCATCACTGGTATTTCCTCCATGTGAGATCTGGGTCAGCCTCCTGTCCTGTATCACAGATCCCTTCCAACCTCCTATGTTTTCATAGGCTGGGAGAATGTTTCACTCTGGCCTTTTGTTTTTTTCTGCCACATCAAATATTATTTGGATTTTGTAGGAGAATTTTGGGAGAGCTCAGTTGAGCGCTTTTTCTACTCTACCATCTTGACGGTGCCCCCAGAATATTTCATTGCTTCTAAGTTTTCAGTGGTTTTACCACTCTTTAGATAAACTAGTTGGACAGATTTTTAGACAGAGACTATTTATTATAGCAGTCTTGCAAAAACAGTTGATACTAAGCCATTCCCCCAAAAGTCTGTGACATGCTTGTTCACAGGTAAAAACAGGGTTCAAATGGAAGTAGGTTCAAGTATGGTCCAGGTTTGAAGAGTGTCCCTATATCTTGTGGGAGCCAATCATATATTTTTTAAGATTTAGATTTGTTTCATAATACAAACAAGAAATTAACTCAGAGGAAATAAGACATAACTAGAAAAGCATCAGCATCTAATAGTTCTCAAACAAAAAAACACTTAGAGGCCATGGTACCCAAGACAATTGACTTTTCATTCATTGCCACCTTCATCCATTTTCATTAACCACAATTCACAAGGACTTAAAATCAATTCAGCTTTTAACCTCCAGTGAGGCTGTGGAATGATGGGGAAATGGATGATTCTGAGGTATAAAAGAATGTCATGAATACAACTAAGATATACCTCTCCATACATGAATGGACAGAGTTGTGGGAGATAGATCTTTCTGTAATGTAGAGAATCACTGGGAAATAGTAGCATGAATGACCCACATATACTTCTCGTTATGGAGCCTAAATAGCACATTGTATTTTTATCATCACTAAGATATTTTCATGATAAAATTGAGAGTTAACACGCATAATGGAGAGAGTGCTCAATCAAAAAACCTGGGTTCAAATTGTGGTTTTCCTCCCCACTATTCATATGACTACTGGTGATCTGTTTAACATGTCTTGGTGTCCGTTTCCTCATCTGCAAAATGAGAGGTTGTGTTAGATTATCTCTAAGGTAATATCCAATTTCCAACTATGATATTCTAATGCTTTGTATAGTTCAGTATAATCTAATGACAATATTATTAATGTCTTTTTATTATGTTATCATATGTGCCCATTTTCCTCTATTCTATGTGTTAAGCTGAAAAACAGAGTAAAGCTAAAGACAAATTAATATGGACAATTATTTAATTTGAAAAAAATTATCAAATCTTTAGGAAAATGTGGCACATTGCAGGAGTAATGAAACGTGATTATGAGTATCTATATATACACAAACACACATATATCACACACATGTAAACTATATGCATTATATGTCACATGTGGCACACATCTCCTCCAGGTACTTAATAAAGTATTTTAAAGTAATTCTAGTATACATATGCACATACACATATATCTTAAATACATTATCTCATTTGAACCTTATGGCTCAAATATAACGGAGGTCCTTCAAGGGTTATCATTTCAAATGTTTATAGATGAGTAAAGAGAGGCTCAAAACATTTTCCCTGAAAAAGGTTCCACATTTCTCTCAGTGATTATGCAGCTAATATTACAGGCTTTCTCCCAAATATAGAGCCTGTGCTTTGTCTCCCACCATTCATTCCGTGATTCTGATTCGGCAACTTTAAACTAGAAAGGTAAAGTTTCTTTCACTAAAGTAACCAGGATAGAGATTATCTTCAACTTGGCCATTTTTTTTGTAAAGAAAGATATAAAATGAAGATTCTTTATTGAAATGGAGATGGATTCAGAGGAATTTCCTAGCTAGCCACCTGGGTAATGAGACAAATTCTATTCTGATTAGAAGGAAAATACCACAGGGTTAGACCAGGCCAGAGGGGGAAGAATGGTCTTGATTCATTTTTCCCCATCATTTTCTGTTCTAAATAGAAAGATTGAAGAATAGCAGCTGTCAAGGAGACAGGAAAGTTAGGTAGTTCTTACTGGGCCTTGGGGGGATTAGCAGAAGGCATTCCCAGATAAGGTTATTAGTGAAGGTGTTTGGGTAAGCACCTAATTAAAGACTCAGGGCCTAGAGGGAACAGGTCAGAACAGAGGGACTTTTCAGCAAAGTGCCTAAGTATGAAAATACTAAGGTTTCCAAATCTTTGAGAGCAAAAACAGTTTAAGGCCACGCATCACCAAAACTTCTAGTGGCTGCAGGGACTATCTGAAACCTGTGGTGCCACTGTTACTGACTCTAAAGGAAGAGAGACAGTGCAAGATCTACTTATTTATATTTGCATTTGGGAATACAAGAAAAAGCTAAATTAGAAAGTGAATGACTACTGCTCTGGGAACAAATCTGTACCTCTAAAAAACTCTGCTTCCTGTGGTTATTTTCATTTCTAAGAGACAGTTTCTAAATTATAAGGTCAGATTGTACTAATTAAGAGTTTTGTTAATCTAAAATGACTGTGACTTATAATTCTGAATTCTCTAAATCTTACTTATCAGAGGAGTATTGTACTAGGCAATGTTATTTCCCGAATACAAGAATTTCCTCAGACTGTGCAAATGGAAGACAAATGATCGCTGCAGCTCAGAGGAGTCTGAGGGACTGTATCAAAGTTGTTAAACTTAAATCAAGCAATACCACAATGTTAAATATGCATGTATAAATATGTATGCATGCATATATACACACATGCATATATGTAGGTATGTATATATACACATGCATGTATGTGTATGTACATATACACATATGCATATATGTATATATACACATGCATGTATGTATATATAATATGAAAACTTAAGCAATAATGATATGAGGTGTAATATAGTTAAATGTGTCAAAAACTTTGAAACATTAGAAAATTAAATTAAATTTCTACCACATAGGACAGTTCCTTTGTGAAAGATTTATGGGAAGGACTGAAATAAGAAATGCACTGGACAAGAAGGTATGGAGAAGTTGTTATCTGTACTGTTGGAAGGGGTATGTACAATGATATTACAGGTCTATATGATAATTATATCACTTTTATCTGGTGATTTTTCAGGTTTGGAAAACATTTCACTTTTACTATCTCATTTGATCCTCATAAGATCCTGTGAGTTTGGTGTTTTCATTATATGCATTTTACAGAAGGGAAACTGAGGCTGAGAGAGGATATGTGACTTGTGTAGTGACTGAGATAGGGCTTGAATTTAAGTCTTCCTTACCCCGAGTCTAGCATTCCAACCACTATACTTAATTGAATAGGATAAGCAATGCATATCACAATAATTCAGAAGAGAGTGGACTACTATGGACTAGCATAGTCAAAAAAGCTTCACAGGAAAGGCCAAACTTCAAAAGTGTGTTGAACAATTAGTAAGATTTATATAGAAGGGAACTCCTTGTGTGAGGAAAAGAGTCAAAGTGCAGAATTCATAGGATGTTTGGTGAACAGTCTCATTAGAGCAAGGGGTTTATACAGGGGGAAAGTGGTAAGGTAAAAAAATAGGTTAAGGTCAGATTTTCTGGGTCCTAAAATACTAATTTGAAGAGTCTGAACTTTATCCTGTAGGAAATGGTGAATCATTGAAAGTTTTTGAAAATGGTTGTGAAATGATCAGATTTGAACATTAAAATGATTAATTTGGAAGCTTAGATAGGATGGAATAGAGGGAGGAAGGACTGGAAATAGAGATATAGTTATGGGCTTTTCTGTACTATTTATCAAGATAATAAATGATAAGGATGAATGGAAAGGGAGGACTAGATTTGAGACATTCTGAAGGATGAATTGATAGGACTTGTTTACTTAACATATAGTATAAGCCATTTCTGCTCTCAGTTGATCCATTCATTATATGTTTAAGCCGTTCTCAGATCCCAAAGTACATAACTCAATAACTCAAAAGTATGAGGCATATAATGAATAGGGAAATGGAGATAAAACAACTGTACTATGAAAATGTGGAACTTTGAACTGGTGATCAGAATTTTGTCTGGGACAGCTTCATGTTATTTGAAATAATGTATACATTCTATTCCCCACCTCTACCCCTACTCCTACCCCAGTCACCATGATGAAAATTTTTAAGATAATAACTAAAAATTTCACCTCTTGTCCTTTCTTTCACTACATTGCATTAATCTATTACAATATTAAACTATACTTTCTGCCTGCACCTTAAAGATGAATAATAATTCATTGATTCACATTCACAAAAAGTCAGAGTTGAAAGGAACGCACAGGTCCTTGGATGTAATCTAACTGAACCCCTTCATTTTTCAGATAAGGAAACTAAGGTTAAAGGACATGATTTGTCCATTATCATATGCAGATAACAAAGCCAAATTCAAATCCAGGTTATCTGACTCCAAATACCATTACCATGCTCTTTACCATTCTCTCTCTCTCTCTCTCTCTCTCTCTCTCTCTCTCTCTCTCTCTCTCCCCCTCCCCTTTCTTCCTCCCCAAATCTAGCCCTTGGAATTTCTCTGGACATTTCAAAAAACAAAGATACAAATTTGCTTAGGATAATTCCATCCTCAGTTATTCAGACAATATTCTATTCCTCACAATCTGTCTTCTCAAAATAAAAACAAACAAAATTTGTAAAAGTCAGACCTATACTGTGGTTCCCCAAAAGGGAAAATAATCATTTTTTTAGGACTTCAAATAAAGCTGGTGTGTTTTTGCCTCGAATTTTCCCATAACAATTCTTCATCAAATGATGAATTTATACTTACAATGTGACTGGACACCATGTCTTTATTTTCAGTCTATTGACACATGAAGATGCAGAATATGCATTCTCATATGGCATGGAACAATGATTTTATCTCAGGACTGCCTCTAATTTGCTAATGAATCTTATTCCTATTCTGTTGCTACCTCAAGAGCAAGAATTCTTAGAATGTGAGTTCTAGCTAGTCACACAAAACAGTTTGGCTGGCCAATAGCAAGACTGAGGGAAGATAAATTATTTAGTCTTATTTCCTATTGTGTAACCTTTGCTTTTTCAGGTAGATGACTAATTAAAGAAAAGTAGTAAACTCTTGCCAATTCTTTGCAATCTACCAGTATATCAAGGCAGCTTTTGGAAAAGTCCTTATTGATATTTAAAACTCTATTTGTACTTTGAAAGATATTCCAGAAAATACTTTTTATTTGCTTATTTTTCTCTGATAAAAGTATAACTGCTGACCTAGGCAGGGATATTTTGGAATTATTTTTGAAGTCCAAAGGGAATATTATGACTTCTTGTGACTGCTGTTTTTTTCCCCTTCCATCCTAAGAAGGAAATGAAAATGCTTTCTCTAAACAGCACTGCGACTTTTCAGTAGTTTGTGGGGCTGGTGGCATATTGTAGCTCTCCTGGTGGTATAGAAATGGCCATCATGTGACAGGTTTCCCATGGATAACCATTACCTCCTGTCAGCAAGAAATGTGAAGATGAAAAACAGTGTTACCAAAAACCGACAGTATGCCTGTATGTTTTACTTAAGAGCTGCTGGAAGACTTCCTGCTGGTGGCTCAAATATGTGAACAGCTGCCTCCTGACCATAATCTGTCACTAGCAACACATTGCTGCCTGCCCACTTAAGAGCAGCATCATTTGGGACCTTGGAGGAAGTCAAAGAAACAGGAGAATCTGTGAAAAGGCACAGTGCCAACTCTGAAGCAGGAACAGCCAGAAAACCATTACATGGTCTGTGAGCATCAAATATGATGGTAGCGGAAAGGAATCCTGACCAGGGCTATCCAAAGCCTTTTTGCTCAGTGGTTTCTGTGACTTGGGTTTGGAAGCTGGACCATCAGAATTGTAATTTTTCTGAGGCAAGGTAACAGAGAGAAATACATTGTAGACGATTTCTCATCTGAATAATGCAGCAAATGTTCTGGCCTTCTTGGGGGATAAAGGATGCCTAAGATATCCTTACTTATTTGTCTAACTGTCAAAAATCTATAATCTCTTCAAGGGATTAATAAATACCAAGGGGAGAAGTTGTTTTGTTCTTTCCTTATGACCAAAAAATTAATCCTACTAGGTTCTATCAATCAGCTATTAGAGTACCAATCTCTATGATATCAATGTAAATGGAAAGTCTCATTTGAATTGATTGATCAGCTGCATAACTTAGATAAAATGAAGTTTGCATTTATTCACCTTTTTTCCTTAATAATGAACTGTGTGATGTTTCTACTCCTTTGATATATGTTATATTCTAATATAAAGCAATTAGTACCTGCTCCTACTCTTTTCCTTGCTTTCTTGAGATTTCCTTTCTTTAACTTTTTTTTAAAATTTCACTTTGAAAAGGGCTTTCTTTGGGAGAAAGTGAAACCCCAAAGACCTGATTTAATGAAAACTTTCAAAATCATCTCCTTTCCTTGCCAAACAAGGAGGAATTTACTTTGGTTGCTTTCCCAGATCCCAGTTAGGGTATTACACTTTTCCTCAGCTCTATGAATCATCATTAGATAAGTCTCAGGGACAGAAAGAAATTGGGCTAATTTAGGGGGATAGGAAACATTAGGTATAGTAACATGGTTACAAGTGAAAAGAGAAGGTAAGTTTTTATTCATTCAGTTAAAATATTATTTATTTTATTTTTATATTACCTATATATTCCAATATAGCCTCCTCCCCTCCTGCAGAGTCATGTCTTATGACAAAGAAAAATAGGGTAGAAAAGCATCGCAATAGCAATTAAGGTTCAGGAATAATCTGACAATTGTTATTATATTAATGCATTATTACACACCCATAAAATCTCACGTCCGCAAAGAAGGAAGGGAGATTTTGCAGCCTGAATATTTTTAAAGTAATCTGTTTTCAAAGTTTCCAAGTAAATCTAGGTATCTAATGTCTCTCTGTGGTTACACCAGTTTTGCTTTTTTTATAATGTTTGATGTTTATCTGTTGGGTACAGGGGAAGGTATATTTATGAAAAGGAATTGCTTAAAACAAGTTGGGCTCATCAGATGAATAGATTTATTTTGCTGAGATCACTTTGAATCAGGTCACTTTTATGAATCCAGAATTATAATTATTAATTGGTCCAGGAATAATCAAAACTTAAAAGACTGTGTCATCCTGTTTGAACCATAAATGCTTTTGCTCAGACTGTCTTGGACGGGAGGAGGGCATGGGAGTGGAAGGAAAATTAACCACCTCAAAGAAAGTTAAGACTATTTTTATTGTTTCCTTAGTCTCTCTACACCCATCCTGATGTTCCAGGGATAATTACTTATAGATGATGATGATTATGAACATATGAAAGGAGAAGGGCTGATAGAAGGGAAGTCAGATTGAGGGAGGTGCTGGTCAAAAGCAAAACTCAAGTGAGGAAAGAAAGAGAGAAAAGAGAAATAAATAAATAAATAAGCATGGGGGTAGGATGGAAAGACAGAAATAACAATTATAACTATGAAAGTGAATGGGATGAACTCTCCCATAAAATGGAAGCCCATAGCAAAATGGCTTAAAAATCACAATCCTACTATATGTTGCTTATGAGAAACACATTTGAAACAGAGGGATACGCACAGAGTAAAGGTAAAAGACTGGAGTGGAATATATTATGCTTCAGCTAAAGTAAAAAAACAAAGCAGGAGTATCAACCTTAATCTCATAAAAAGCAGAGACAAAAATAGATCTAATCTAAAGAGATAAGGAAGGAAACTATATCCTGTTAAAAGGCACCATAAACAATGAAGTAATATCATTACTAAACATATATGCCACCAAGTTGTTCCTCCTTAGAGGAAAAGTTAATGGAGTAATAGGAATAATAAATTCACAACAAAAATATACTAGTTGGGGACTTCAACCTCCCCCTCTCTGAAATAGATAAATATAAACTCAAAATAATCAAGAAAGAAGTTAAGGAGATGAATAGATTTTTAGAAAAGTTAGATAGGTAGACTTCTGGAGAAAATTGAATAGATATAGAAAGGAATATACCTTTTTTCTCAGCAGTACATGGTACCTACACAAAATTGACCATGCAGTAGGGCATAAAATCCTCACAATCCAATGCAGAAAGGCAGAAATATCAGGTCATGATACAATAAAAATATATGTAATAAAGAGCCATGGAAAGATAGAATAAAAAATCAGTGGGAAACTAATCTAATACTGAAGAATGAGTGAGTCAAACAACATATCAAAGAAACAATCAATAACTTTATCCAAGAGAATGACAATAATGAGACAAAATACCAAAATTTATGGGATGCAGCAAAAACAGTTCTTAGGGGAACTTTCATATCTCTAAATGCTTATATGAATAAAATAGAGAAAAAAGAGATCAATGAATTGGACGTGCAACTAAAAATTTTAGAAAAAGAAGAAATTAAACATCCCTAATTAAATACCGGATTAGAAATATTGAAAACCAAAGGAAAGATTAGTAAAATTGAAGTTAAAAAAACCATTGAACTAACAAATAAAACTAAGAGCTAGTTTCATGAAAAATATAGATAGGCCTTTGGTTAATTTGATTAAAAAGAAAGAAGAAAACCAAATTACCAGTATCAAAAATGAAAACGGTGAATTCATCACTAATTAAGAGGAAGTTAAAACAATAATTAGGAACTATTTTGCCCAACTCTATACCCACTAATTTGACATCCTAGTGAAATAGATGAATATTTACAAAAACATAAATTGCCCAAATTAACAGAAGAGGAAGTAAAAACTTAAATAACCCCATCACAGAAAAAGAAATTGGACAAGCCATCAATGAACTCCCTAGGAAAAATTCTCCAGGACCAGAGGGATTTACAAGTGAATTTTATCAAATATTTAAAGAACAATTAATTCCAATTTTTTTATAGGCTATTTGGGAAAGTAGGCAAAGAAGGAGTCCTACCAAATTCTTTGTATGATACAAATATGGCACTGATACCTAAATAGGGAAGAGCCAAAGAAGAGAAAGAACATTATAAGGGCAGAGCCAAGATGGTAGTGTGAAGGCAGGCATTAACCTGAACTCTCCTACAAATGACTTCAGATAACTATAAGGGGTGAAATCTGAGCAGATTTTGGAGTCACGGAATCCACAAAGAGACAGAGAATGGCAGATTTCCAGCCCAAGACAACCTGGGGGATCGATAGGAAACAGTTCTTATGCCAGACTGGGAGAAGAGTGCAGAGTGTGCAGAGTGTCCTAGTGCAGATGTGGCCACAGCATAGCAGGAGTAGACCTCAGTGGACTGAATCACCAGTGGAAGCATTGATTTTCAAACTTCTCAGCACAGGATGAGGTCAGAACTGGGTGAGAGAGAGGTGCAGTCCTTCATGGGAATCTGTGGCAGCAGCAGCAGCTACTCCTGGGGCATTAGCACACAAACTAAATGTTTGAAAGTCACTTATTTAAACTTCCAGAAGCCAAGATGGCAGAGTAAACTTTAAGTGCTCTCACTGCTCTGCCCCCCCCTTGTTGACCCTGAAAAACTCAGAGAATATTGCCACAGGAAAAATCTTGAAATAGTGGAGCCACCTGAAAGGGCAAGGCAGTATTTCAGCTTGGGATGCTGGGAAAATTACCCTCTTGTTAAAGGGAACCATGGCAGGTTGGGAGGAATATCAGCAACTCAGTGGTGAGTCCCACCTCAGCAGACTGGTTGGATATCTGAAGCCCAGAGTGGTGGAGCTGGAAAATGCCAACAACAGGACCCCAGGTGTGCCTTTGCGCAGTCAGGGGAATTTGCAGACACTAGTGTGGATGGGCAAACACCAGTGCCTGAGTGTGCCTGTGCTCTATTGCAGACCTAGGGGAGAAGAAGACCTCCAGTGGCCAGAACTCCCCTTGCCCACATCTCAATATGTGTGTATACAATCAGTGTAACCCCAGGGAAACTTAGACTGAACCTAGCCTCAGCACACTCCAGTCATCTTCAGTTCAGCATCAGGTAAGCCACATCATTATATAGCTTCTAGCTACCAGAACCAGAGACCACAACACAAAAAGCCAGAAATCAGGCCCCTAGTACCCAGCACAAGAAGCATGGGATAGAACCCTCTGTGATTTACTTTATAAGCTAGGGAAAAGGCAATCTCAAACGGGCAAAAAGCATATTAGAAAGCAAAGACTATAGATTTTTTTTTTTACTATGGGGACAGGGAAGATCAACATGCCAATGCAGAAGAGGATAGCATTGACAATATAACCACATCTGAAACTGTGAAAGGGAATAAGAACTGGTCTTAAGCAAAAAAAGCATTCTTGGAAGTACTGATGAAGGCTTTTAAAAGGCAAATTGCAGAGGTAGAAGAAAAATTGAACAATCCTTTCAAAAATATTTTTTTGGTCTTTATTAATTTGTTTGTTTACTTTTAGTTTACAAAATTCAGTTCCACAATTCCTTGAGTTTCAAATTTTCTCTCCCCCCTTCCCCCCCCCCATGGTGGCCTACACTCAAGTATATGATCTGCAAATACTTTTACATAAGACATTAGTAAGGTTATAAAGAAGGATTGTATCAGATGGAACAAACAATGGGAAAGAGGAAAAAACAAACAAACAAGAAAAAGTAAAAGAATAGGTAGATTGTTTCAATCTGGATTTAAACTCAGTTCTTTCTAGTTCTTTCTCTGGATGTAGACATCTCTCTCCATAATGAGTCTTTTAAGTTTGACTTATAAGCCTGCATTGCTGAGAAGAGTCCAGTTTATCGAAGTTTGTCATCACTCATACGTTGTGCCTGTACTTTGTATAAATTTCTCCTGGTTCTACTCGTCTCACTCAGCATCAGTTCATATAAGCCTCTCCAGGTAAATATGAAGTCCATCTGCTCCTCAATTCTTATAGCATAGTAGTATTCCATTACATTCATATACCACAACATGTTCAGCCATTTCCCAATTGATGGGAACCCCCTTAATTTCCAATTCTTTTCCACCACAAAAAGAGCTGGTATAAATATTTTTGCATATATGGTTCTTCCTTCCACTTCTGTGATCTCTTTGGGATACAGCCCTAGTAGTGGCATTGCTGAGCCAAAGGGTATGAAATTATTTATAACCCTTTGGCGATAGCTCCAGATTGCTCTCCAGAATGGTTGGATGAGTTCACAACTCCACCAGCAGTGCATTAGTGCTCCAATTTTTTCCACATCCTCTCCAGCATTTGTCATTTTCATGTTCTGTCATCTTAGCCAATCTGATTGGTAAGATGTGGTAACTCAGAGTTGTTTTGATTTGCACTTCTCTAATAAAAAGTGACTTAAAGCATTTCTTCATATACTTATAGATATGTTTAATTCCTTCCTCTGAAAACTCCCTGTTCATATTCTTTGACCATTTATCAATGGCGGAATGACTTGTATTCTTATAGATTTGATTCAATTCTTTGTATATTTTAGAAATGAGTCCTTTATCAGACAAATAGGTTGTAAAAATTCTGTCCCAATTTTCCACTTCCCTCCTAATTTTGGTTAATTGGCTTTGTTTTTACACAAGCTTTTCAATTTAATGCAATCAAATTCATCCATTTGCATTTTATGATGCTCTCTAATTTTTGTTTGGTCATAAAGTCTTCCCCTCTCCACAAATCTGACAGGTAAACTATTGCTTGCTTTCCCAGATTATTACAGTATCAGCCTTCATACCTGGATCATGCACCTGTTTGCCACACTGTATTCCAGTTTTCCCAACAGTTTTTGTCAAATAGTGAGTTCTTATCCCCGAAACTGGGGTCTTTAGGTTTATCAAACATTAGATTACTATAGACATTGATGGCTAAGTATTGTGTACACAATCTATTCCATTGATAGATCCCCTGCTCTATGCCTCAGTCAGTACCAAGTAGTTTTGATGACTGTTGCTTTATAATACAGATTAAAATCTGGTATAACTAGTCCACCTTCCCTAGAATTTATTTTCATTAATTTCCTTGATATTCTGGACCTTTTGTTCTTCCAAATGAATTTTGTTACTATTTTTTTTCTAGCTCTATAAAGTAGTTTTTTGGTAAATCGATTGGTATGGCACAAAATATATAATTTAATTCAGGTAAAATTGTCATTTTTATTTTATTAGCTTAAACCAGCCAAGAGCAATTGATGTTTTTCCAATTAGCTACATCTGACTTTATTTGTGTGAAAAGTGTTTTGTAGTTGTGGTCATATAGGTCCTGGGTTTGTTTTGGCAGATAGATCCCCAGGTTATGTTTACAGTAACTTTAAATGGGATTTCTCTTTCTATCTCTTGCTGTTGAATTTCATCAGAAATACACAGGAATGCTGAGGATTGATGTGGGTTTATTTTATATTCTGAAACTTTGCCAAATTTATTTCTTGTCTCAAGTAGTTTTTCACTTGATTCTCTAGAATACTCTAAGTATATCATCAAATCACTTGCAAAGAATGATAGCTTGGTCTCTTCTTTGCCTAATTTGATTACTTTGATTTTTTCTTTTCTAATTGCTACTGCTAACATTTCTAGTACCAGATTAAATAAGAGGGGTGATAGTGGACACCCTTGTTTCACCCCTGATTTTATCGCAAATATTTCTAGCTTATCCCAATTACATATCATACTTTCTGATCGCTTTAAATAGATGCTACCTATTATTTTGATGAAGGTTCAATTTATTCCAATATTTTCTAGTGTGTTTAATAGGATTGGATGTTGTACTTTATCCAAAAGGCTTTTCTGAATCTATTGAGATAATCTGCTAGTTTCTGTTGAGATAATCTGTGGTTTCTGCTAGTTTTATTGTCGATATGACCAATTTTACTGATGGTTTTCCTAATATTAAATAATCCTTGCATTTCTGGAATAAATTCTACCTGATCAAAGTGTATTAATTTTGTGATAAGTTGCTGTAGTCTTTTGGCTAATATTTTATTTAAAATTTTTGCATTTATATTCATGAGGGAAATTGGTCTATAATTTTTCTTTCTCTATTTTATCTCTTCCTGATTTAGGTATCAATACAATTTTTGTGTCATAAAAAGGATTTGGTAGGACTCCTTCTTCATTAATTTTCCCAAATAGTTTGTAGAGTATTGGAATCAATTGTTCTTTAAATGTTTTATAGAATTCACTAGTAAATCCATCTGGCCCAGTATATTTTTTCCTAAGTAGTTCACAGATGTCTTGTTTGATTTCTTTTTCTGAGATGGGGTTACTTAGATAATTTACTTCCTCTTAAGTTAATCTGGGCCACTTATATTTTTGTAAATATTCATCCATTTCACTAAGATTGTCAAATTTATGTGCATATAATTGGGCAAAATAATTCCTAATTATCATTTAGTTTCCTCTTAATTGGAGATAGATTCACCCTTTTAATTTTTTTTACTCATAATTTGGTTTTCTTCTTTCTTTTTTATCATATTGACTGAGTCTATTAATTTTATTGTTTTTTTGCATAAAACCAGCTCCAGTTTTTTTTATTAATTCAATAGTTTTCTTAATTTCAATTTATTAATCTCACCTTTGCTTTTCAGTATTTCTAATTTAGTATTTAATTGGAGATTTTCAATTTGTTCTTTTTCTAGCTTTTTCAATTGCATGCCCAATTTATTCACCTCCTTTTTTCTCTAATTTATTCATGCATGCACTCAGGGATATAAAACTTCCCCTAAGAACTGCCTGTGTTGCATCCCACAAATTTTGGTATGTTGTCTCATTATTATCATTCTCTTGAATTAAGTTAATGATTTATTCCATAGTTTCTTTCTTTCTTCCTTCCTTCCTTCCTTCCTTCCTTCCTTCCTTCCTTCCTTCCTTCCTTCCTTCCTTCCTT
>NW_027185653.1:1584538-1592542 GCF_028583685.1 Petaurus breviceps papuanus
CTTCCTTCCTTCCTTCCTTCCTTCCTTCCTTCCTTCCTTCCTTCCTTTCTTTCTTCCTTCCTTTCTTCCTTTCTTCCTTCCCTTCTTTTTTTTGTGTTTTAGAGGGCAATTTGGGTTAAGTAACTTGCCCAAGGTTACCTGGCTAATTTTTTCATGTGAGTGTTTAATGTTTGAGGCTGGAATCAAACTCAGAGCCTCCTGACTGTGGGGCCAGTGCTTTACTTACTGTGCCACCTAGCTGCCCTATAATTTCTTTATTGACCCACTCATTCTTTAGGATTAAATTGTTTAATTTCCAATTAGTTTTTAGTCTATCTTTCCGTGGCCCTTTATTGCATATGATTTTTATTGCATCATGATCTGAGAAGGATGCATTTAATATTTCTGCCTTTCACCACTGAATTGGGAGGTTTTATGAACAGTGCTCCTCTCCCTCCCTCCTTTCCCTCTATTTAAAGAATTTTTGTGTCTTTTCACATTAGAATCTTAAACTTAACTGATTATGTTGATCCCTGTTTAAAACAGAACCAGTGAGAATATTGTTCAAATGATGTTCCTCTCTCTCTTTCGTTCCCTTCTACTATAATATGTTTTATGCCTCTTCATGTGGCATAATTTACCTTTTTCTGTCTCATCCTTTCCTTTTATCCCATTAAAGACCCTTTGAACCCCTTAATAAGTTTTTTTTAATCATCAGATTACTTCATTTATACCCACACCCTCTATATATGTATATCTCTTTAAAGGTCATGATAATCATATAAATTTCAATATTGACAGTTATCAGCTTCTCATATAGGAATGTAAACAGTTTTGCTCTTATTGCATCCCAAGTTATGTGGATGTGTCCATGAGTGTGCATGTCTGCATGTGTATATATATGAGTGTGTGTTTTCCTTGTTTACATTTTTATGTCTTTATTGTGTCTTGTAATTAAAGATCAAATTTTCCATTGAGCTCTGGCTTTTTCATCAGGAAAGTCTGGAAGTTCCTTATTTCATTAAATGACCATCTCCTTGACTGAAAGGTTATGCTCAGTTTTGCTGGTAGTTAATCCTTGGTTGTAGTTCTAGCTCTTTTGCCTTACAAAATATCAAATTTCAATCCCTCTGATATTTTAATGTAGAAGCTGCTAGGTCCTGTGTTATTATGACTGTAGTTCCATAATATTTGAATTGTTTCCTTTTTGGCTGCTTGCAGTGTTTTCTCCTTAACCTTGTAAGTCTGGAATTTGGCTACTATATTTCTTGGAGTTTTCAATTTGGGATCTCTTTCAGGAGGAGTCTTATGAATTCTTTTGATAACTATTTTACCTTCTGTTTCTAGGATTTCAGCACAGTTTTCTTTGAAAATCTCTTGGAGGATGTTGTCCAGGCTGCTTTTTTCATCATGGCTTTCTGGTAGACCAATATTTCTTAAGTTATCTTGCCTGTATCTGCTCTCCAGCTCAGTTGTTTTTACAGTGAGATATGTTACACTTTCTTCTGATTATTCAATCTTCATGTTTTGTTTGATTGACTTTTGGTGTATCATAGAGTCCTGAGCTTCGATTTGACTGGTTCTAATTTTTAGAGAATTATTTTCTTTGGTTAGTTTTGGAAGGTCCTTTTATGGGGGGTATTTTCTCCAATTAGTTCACAAAATTTTCTTTTTATGTATTTGTTTTCTTCAGTGAGACTTTTTTTCAATTTGGTCACTGTATATTTAAATTTATCTTCTACTTCTCTATTTTGGCTTTCAAAATGTTTCTTGAGCTCCTCCAAGGATGCCTTTTGGACTTCAGGCCAGTTCGTATTTCCATCTGTGGTCTCAGGTGTGGACACAGAGTCCATGGTGTCTCCTGAAAGTAATTCTTTTCATTCACAATAATAGTATTTTATTGTCTTTGGTCTTGCCTTTGTAAGTTTCCTTCAGCCCATTGTAATTGGCTATTTCCTGACCTTTAAAGTTTATTTCTACTCCTGGGGTACAGAGTGCTCTGACCCAAGCTTCTCAGGCTGGGATCTAGGTGCCTGGTTGTTGGCTTTGTGTGCTGTATGCTCTGGGTGTCTAGACTGAGGCCAAGGCCAGGACTCTCCATGTTTTCCCTGAGTTACCCTGAGTCTCACAGAGTAATCTGTGGGGGAGGGGTGGTCTGGCTGCTTCAGGTTTCTGTCTCTATGCCTGTGGGCTACAGCTCAGGCAGACTTTTGAAGCTCAAGTGAGGTAAGGCTTGTTGGGAACCCTCCTGCCCTTCTCTTCAGACTCCTTACTGCCTCAGTTACACTTTCTCCTTGACTCCTAAACCTGAGGCTCTTTCTGCTATTTTAGGATTTTACTCTGGGTGAGACATTTATCTGTGACTTTTCTAGGTCATGGAGGGGGGAATCAGAGCAGCCAGAGTTTAATTTGCCACACTGGACTCTGGAAAATCAGGCAGGTGATTTTTAAACATCCAGGCTGTGGGCTGATAGCCCCGGGAGAAGCTGCTCTCTTTGATGCAGGCCCTGAGCTTTCTCTTACCCAGCTCTGATGGATCCTCCTGTCTAGTGGTGAGAAGCTTATGAGAGAGCTGTGAATTGCCTTTGGGGTGGGTGAGTGTACTGACTGGGGCTCCTTCTCACTTTGCTGTAATCTGCTCTTTAGTCCTGCACTGCCCTTGCCCTGACCCATGTGGGCACTTTCCTGGGCTGGATTCTGCCATGCTCTACCTCTCAGTGGATCCTGAAACTCCAAAATCTGTTCAGATTTACTTTTTAAAGTTTAGGGATGGCATTCCTGGAGGAGCTTATAAAAGTTACTGTTTCCATTACTCCATGTTGGCTCCACTCCCTCATACAATGCTTGTAAAAATACAATTAAGAAAATGGGAAAAAATTCACTGAAGAAAACAATTCCTTAAAAAGTACAATTGGCCAAATGGTTAAGGAAGTACATAACTTTACTGAAGAAAAAATAATTTCCTGCAATGTAAAATTAGCCAAATGGAAAAAGAAGTATAAAAGCTAACTGAAGAAAACAATTCATAAAAAAAATCAGAACTGGGCCAGTAGAAACTAATGACTCTATGAAGCATCAGGAATCAGTTAAACAAAATATAAAGAATGAAAAATATAGAAAAACATGTAAAATATTTCATTGGAAAAACAGCTGACCTAAGAAACAGTTCCAGAAGAGGTAATCTAAGAATTGTTGGTCTACCAGAAAGCCATGATGAAAAAAAAAAAAAGCCTTCACAGTGTTTTCCAAGAAATCATCATAGAAAACTGTTCTCAGGTCCTGGAACCCTAAGGTAAAATAGTCTTTGAAAGAAACGGATGATGCATGGGCTCTGGGAGCCCCCTAGAGCTCTCCTTGAGTCCTTGAGGTACAGGCTCTGGGAACCCACCATGATCTCTGACTAAATCATCTTATTTGATGAGGCATTTGTATGAGGCAATAAGCCTTATATTGTGGCTGGGTCCAGGCCTCTACCTTAGTTACTAACTACTAACTCGAGCCTAGTTACTAGCCTAGCCCTCCATTGTTCATCTACTTCCTACACTTGAGCCTATCAAAATATCAATACACCCTTGAACTGATCTAGCCCACCATTTTCTGTAGTCTCCAGCTACTTCCCCACCTTTAATCACTCATTGACCTCATTAACTCCTCCTGAAGACCCTCCCCAAACTTTTCCTCTAGACTACCTCTAGATTCCTCCCACAACCTTCTGTATATAAGACCCCATCCTGTGTTCATGTTTGCAAGGGCGCCATACAATTTTCTAGCACAGACTTACTCTGTGTCTAATGCAAGCGAACTTTTAAGAAAGTTTACTTTTCTTTGGCTGATAAGACTTGAGTCAAATTAATTTGGCAGGATCCAGCTTGCTAGTATTTTGGGGTCTCCAGAGCAATTCTAACCATCTTAGTGAACCTCTTCAGAAACCACCAATCACCTCCTGAAAGAAATCTCAATTTGAAAACACCAAGAAATATCACAGACAGATTCCAGAATTATTAACCAAAGGAGTGAATGCCACAATATTAAAGGAATGGAACGGAACTTTAAGGAATAGAAATTTAAGATCTTGCCTGCCCCTATGCCATTTGATAGCCTGAAGTACACCTGGAACCGGTGGTGGGAGGCTTGTTTTTCAGGAGATACTCTGTGATTGGGCAGTGGCGTAAAGAAGGTTGTTACATTCTCTGAGCCAGGAGAAAGCTACATAAACCCTGATGTGAGACTTTGTTTTGGAGCTCACTTTGAGAAGTGTTGTGTGATTTGACCAGATGAAACTCTGGGCAGCTGTTGAGAGCCCCCCAGCTTTGAAAAACTCAGTTGTTGATGCTTCCCTCTCCAGTAACTGACTAGAAATGGATGTAATGGTTGGACAGTTGGAGGCCTGTCTGCTTGAAATGTTTCTCTGTCTTATAATTTCTGCTTGTAACCTCTGATATTCTGAAGTTTGGGGTGCTGACTTTTCCCCCTGAACTTGGTAAATGATATGTTTGATTGATTAAAGCAAGATTGTTAACCCATTTTGAGTTGCTTTCCTTTAGAAAAGCAAATCTGAGAACCTGTGTTGGCAGGGTTTTTTGGTTTGTTTGTTTTGTTTACTTTTTTTTTTTTTACATATGCTAGGGTGCTTGCTGCTACACACAAGTAACCAGGAAGAAACAATTCAAATACTGTAGAACTACAGTCAGAATTGCACAAGACCCTTAATCTTCTAAATTAAAACTTCTTACAGATTGGAATATGATATTTCATAAGTCAAGAAAGCTTGGACTACAATGAAGGATCAACTACCCAGGAAACCTGAGCATAATCTTTCAGGCAAGGATATGAACATTCAGTGAAATAAGGGACTTCCAGAACTTCCTGATGAAAAAGATGTAGCTCAATGGAAAATTTGACCTTTAAATACAAGACTGAAAAGAGAGGCAAAAATGGTAAACAGGAAAAAAAGAAACCCACATACACAGACAAAAAAATGTTATTCAATAAGGGCAAACAGTTTACATGCCTACATGGGAGGACAATAATTGCACATCTTGAGACTTGTATCTTTATAATGACATTTAAAAGGGATATACATAGACAGAGATTGTGGGTATAAATTAACTGTCCATTATTGCCACTGTTGTTCAATATTGTACTAGAAATGCTAACTTTAGCAATAAGAGAAGAAAAAGGAAATTGAAGGAATTAAAATGAGCAAGGAAGAAATTAAGTAATCATTCTTTGCAGATGATATGATGATATACTTGGATCATCTTAAAGAATCAAGTAAAAAGCTTCTTGAAACAATAAACAACTTCAGCAAACTTGCAGGATACAAAATAAAACCACATAAATCAGTAATATTTCTATATAATACGAAAAAAGCCCAACAGCAAGAAAGAGAAATTCCAGCCATAGGAACATAATAACAAAATACTTTTCATACAAATAAAGTTAGTTCTAAATTACTAGAAAATCATCAGTTGCTTGTGGATAGGCTGAGCTAGTATAATAAAAATGACAATTCTATCTAAATTAATTTATTTAGTTCCACACCAATCAAGCTGTTATTATATTTTATAGGGCTAGAAAAATGATATAAAATTCATATAGAAGAAAAAAAGTCCAGAACATCAAGAGAATTAATGCAAATAAATGCTAGGGAAGGAAGCCTAGCTATACTAGACCTTAAATTATATTATAAAGCAACAATCATCAAAATTGCTTGGTAATGGTGAAGAAACAGAGGGATAGGTCAGTTAAATAGATTAGGTATATGAGACACAGTAGTCAATGACTATAGTTATTGACTTTGATAAACCTAAAGTCTCCAGCTTCTGGGATAAGAAATCATTATTTGACAAAAACTTTTGAGAAAACTGGAAAATAATATGTCAGAAGCTGGGCATAGAACAATGTTTTATACTGTATAACAAAATAAAGTCTAAATGGGTTCATGATTTAGATATAAAGGCTGATACTATAAGCAATCTGGGAGAGCAACGAATAATTTATCTGTCAGATTTATGGAAAATGGAGTAATTTATGACCAAGGAAGAGATAGAGAACATTATGAAATGTAAAACAGATCATATTGATTACAATAATGTGAAAAGTTTTTACACAAACAAAGCCAGTGCTACCAAGATTAAGAGGGAAGCAGAGAATGGAGAAAGCATTTTTACAGCCAGTGTCTCTTATAAAGGTCTTATTTCTAAATATATATATAGAGAGAACTGAGTCAAATTTAGAAGAATACAAGTCATTTCCGAACTGATAAATGGCCAAAGGATATGAACAGGCAGTTTTCAGAGGATGAAGTAATATTGAAAAAAAAAAAGCTCTAAATCTCTATTGATTAGAGAAATGCAAATCAAAACAACTCATAGGTACCACATCACACCTGTCAGATTGGCTAACATGACAAACTAGAAAAATTAAAAACATTGGAGCAGTTGGAAAATTGAAACACTAATACATTGTTGGTGGAGTTCTGAACTGGTCCAACAATTTTGAAGAGCAATTTAGAACTATGCCCAAAGGGTTATAAACATGTGCATACTCTTTGAACTGACAATACCTCTTCTAGGGCTGTATCCCACAAAGAGCACAAAAATTGGAAAAGAACCTAAATGTACAAAAATATTTACATCAGTTCTTTTTGTGGTGGCAAAGAACTGGAGACTGGGGGTATGCACATCAATTGGGGAATGGCTGAACAAGTTGTGGTATATGAATGTAATGGAATGATATTATAATGTGAGAAATGATGAGCAGGTAGACTTTAGAAAAACCTGGAAAGAATTATATGAACTGATGCTAAGTTCATATAAGGGCACAAAATGTGAAACTTAAAAGCTCATGGTACTGAATGTTATAACTAAAAATAAATTAATTAATTTAAAAAGCCACATGAAATATTATTACAAAACAACAATAACAGAAATGCTAATATAGAAAACTTTGAGGATCCACCCCCCAAAAAAACCCTGGTAAAAATGACCAAAAATGAATATAGTGCTGAAGGGTCTTTGTGTAGTGAGGCAATCTAGTACTTTGTTTGTAGTAGTTATGAATTACCCAACCATCTTTCAAAGGAATTTTCAAAATGCTACAAAAATGACTAGAATGTCCCTGATCCAGAGATACCATTTCTAGGCAATATTTCTTATAATATTTTAAGGCCTTTGTGGAACATTCTCAGCCAGTATTCTAAGCAAGTAAATGAAAATTTACAGTGGTCAAGCAAAGTCAAAATTAGAAAGCTTATAGCTATACCAAAATATTCATAATTATTCTTTTGTGGTAGGAAAAATCTGGAAATAAACTAAATATCCATTATCTGGCTAATGGCTAAACAAATTGTGTATATGAAGGTAATGAAATATGATTGCATCATTGGAAATGAAGACTACCAGGAATTCACAGAAATATGAATATGCTGATATGAACAGATGCTGAGGAAAGTGAAATCGTGAAAACAATATACACAATGACTATAATCATTTAAGCAGAAAGAACAATAAAATGAAATTTAATGCTCTGTGATTATAATGACCAAGCTTAGCTTAGGAAAAAAGTTGGGAAAATACTTCATTGTATATGTAGGGAAGTAAGGATATGACTGATTGCATTTTTTTGTCATAAACATTTGAATTGTCAACTAGTTTTCCTGAATTGACTTTTCCCCCTCACTTTTTAAAAAGCTTTTGTTACAAGGAGACCTCCCTGGGTAGGGGTGTAGAGGATATATTCAGAAATAAGTGTAATTTGAAAAAACATATTACTTTTAAAATTAATAAAGTAAATGCCCTACAATCACTTTTAAATTTTCAGTAGATCTAGGATTTCATCTCTTCACAGACTTTCTGTAAAGGGCAGCAGGAGTTACCCCCCTGCAGTTTACAATCTTACCCAGTCATCTGGGACACTGAAAGATTAAGTGATTTGTCCACTGTATTACTACTACTACTACCACTACTACTACTACTACTACTACTACTACTACTACTACTACTACTACTACTACTACTACTA
>NW_027185653.1:1592552-1647227 GCF_028583685.1 Petaurus breviceps papuanus
TACTACTACTACTACTACTACTACTACTACTACTACTACTACTACTATTAATGTACTACTACTTATTGTGATTCGTCCCTTGTTTTCAAAGAGGATCAATAACATCATAATGACCAATCATGTCTTGACTTGTGCATGAATTGCATTTAACTGAGGAAGAGTTGCACAAAGTTGTTAGCCTCTTTCCCTTCTAAAATCAAATCCAGTGACAAGATGTCAAGATGATTGGTGATTGTTTGTGATGCAGTGGATGACCATGGCATCTTTGATGTCTGAATAAGCTCTAAGCACTCTACAGCATCTGCTTCAGCCACCTTCATACTTATTGGAACATATTATTTTCATTTGCCCATTCTACTAGAGTGAGTCTTCACATGAGTGAGGTAGACATTCCGCTAACTTACTGATGGATTTTGAGATCTGTCAATTCCCCTCAATCTGGTTTAGCCAATCTGCTACTAACCTTTATGTAATGTTTTAGGGTTTGCAAACTAGTTTAGCAATATTATTTCATTTTATCCTCACAAGAATCCAGGAAGATAAGTGCTATTATTATCTCCACTTTACACACTTTACAGGTGAGAAACTGAAACTGAGAGAGATTAAGGGTCATGAAGTTCGTAAGCGAACCCGTTTCTCACAGACTCTAGACCCAACTCTGTATCCACTGCACCATTTAGCTGCATAGATAACACAATGCCCTTAATATATCAGATGTAGATCTTATTCACTGGACTCCCTGGCTTTGAGACCAGCTGTCCATGCTGTCTGCTACCAATCTTAAAAGTAAAAGAAAATAGAGAGAATTCAGGGAAAATGACATAATAGATCAGAAAATTCTAAGCTCTCAATATTTATCCCTATAAAAGAGATATTTGTGGGAGAAGATAACGGAGGCATTTCTACAGGGGAGGGTGAAGGAATAGGTTAAAGGGGGGTTATAGAAATAAGTTTTGATTAATGCAATGAGAAAATAAGGGAAGAATCCTTAGAAGTTAGGTAGGTTAAGTAATAGGAGGGCAAGGTAGTGGGAAGAAGTAAAGCAGAGGAGTCAGGAGGGATAGGAAATAAGTGACACACACAAACAAACAAAAACAAAGATTAGGAGTAGAATTTGTTAGAGAAAGTATATGTCTATATATGTATGTATGTGTATATAATCCAACCATAGAGAGTTACTGTGGGAATAGGGGATGCTGGGGCTT
Source organism: Petaurus breviceps papuanus (assembly GCF_028583685.1). NCBI lineage: Eukaryota > Metazoa > Chordata > Mammalia > Diprotodontia > Petauridae > Petaurus > Petaurus breviceps. The sequence continues at coordinate 1,593,758 of NW_027185653.1, forward strand.
GGTTTTAGAGGAGAATACTGAAGTAGAATTTGTAAGGGAATGTGTATATGAATATATCGATGATTAATTATAGCCTTCAGTGGGGAGGGCGGGGGGAGGAAGGGGAGAAGGAGAAAAAAGAACAAAGTTAAAAAGTACACAGTGGAAAACAAAAGAAAATTTACATGGAAGAAAAGATGAACCGTTGTCAATAAAATATGTAGTATTTATTATAGACTTTCATGAAATCCATATTTATCGCTTTATATTTTGAATCCTTTCTTACATTCTGCTGTGCATGACTTGCTCTTTTTTCCTTTCTTATTTTGTGTTTGTTTCAATATTTAAGGTTATAACAAGCTTCTTCTCTCCATTGCACATTCAAATTTTAGTATTTAAATCTAAAAAAAAAAAAGCAAAAGAAAAGATTAAAAAGCGCTTTCAAATCTACACACATTTCAAAATATGCCTGTAATGTAAAAATGGACCTCACTATACCCTATGAATATAAAGGCAAGAGTGAAATAATCCTACTGAAGGGCTGATATTCTACTGAGAGACTTGGAGATAAAACAAATACCCAAACAAGCGAATACAAGGTAATTTGAGGACAGGTAGAATAAATATTACTTTCTATGTCAGGAGAACTTAGGGAACTTTGAACTCTTCACACAAAAAGAATGCTCCCACTACACAGTATTCATACACACTTGTGGGTGGTTACTCTGAAGTATATCATTCACAAAGATTGAAATAATGACACTGTAATGGGGAAGGCATGATAAGTGTATTTGAAAGGCCATTTTCCATATCTTTCCTTATTTTTGTCTGTTCTACCAGAAACAGGTAACACTCAGTGTCCTTGGTCCTAGTGATGTGAAAATTGAGTACAAATTTGATTTTGTATCACATAGTCAATGAATCAAGAAATATTAATTGAGTACTTACTAATAATAAAGTATGATGGGAGGTCTTTCTTGAACCAAGGGCTTTTGAAGCAAGTAGTCTATATCTCATTATGCAGAATAAATGTTATTTTCCAGTATGTGTAAAGTTATCCTTTCTTTGAGGAGAAAAGGGTACCTCCTTAAATCACAGGCCTATAACTTCCCATGCTTTGTGGCATATATGTGCACATGTATATACATGCATGTGTATATGTGATACACACATTATATGTTTGCAACTAATGGGGAAAAAAAGATCACTTATGTCCTTAAACTTTGCATTGGATACCAATATGTCATTGTGAAAATAGTTCTCTTGGCCTTGGTATTTCATTGAAAATTGAAAACATTTTTATTTAGCTACTGAAGTGACTCATAAAATATATAGCTCTAAAGCTAAATTATTTCAGATGTAAATCCTGCATTATTTCTATCTTCTTCATTCTATGATTGTTCATAGTGCAAATATGTGTCAATATGACACATAAGAAGATATGATTCTCTATGGAATAAGCATATGACCATGAGGGCAAAGAAATACTGAACTTTTGGTCTTGTTGCTTCCTGGGTCTTCTCAGAGTATATTGGAATAAACCTCTTAAAGTCACATCTGACTTACTTCTATCTGTATAAACACAGGTACAATGTAATGAAATCTTTAGGCTCTTGTGGGATTCATCAGTAGCTTTCTATTTCAAAAATACTTGTTTTGTTCATGCCTTTTACTTATCCTACAAAGCTCTCAGGTCAACACACTTCTACATGTACTCACTTTTTATGAAAATAACTGTAAAACATCTGTAAGTCTAATCACTATGAATCTCATAATTCTTCAACTGCCTAAGAAATTTTGACCAATGATAATGCAATATTTCTGGTCCCTAAGTGGTCTGAATTGTCAAAGAATTTTAATTTTACTCAGGGTCTGTGTATCTTTCAAATCCCAAAATATCAGGATATTCTTCTGGGAAATAATCTGTAATAGCATCTAAAGTTTTGATGTTGTATGGCTGGTTTGTACAATTAAGGTTAAGTATTTTGTAGCCCAACAGTGTCACCATAAAAGTTAAATACTTCAAGAGACTATGGTGCTTTTTTGTTGACTTTTCAGCTCTTGTAACTCATCTTCATGTCAAAGAGTCTTCACATATATGAATATGTAATTATGTGCTTCCTCAGTTTCTATGGCAAAACTAAAGTACTGACCATATGAAGTTATTTTTATAGCAGTTTCATTTTTAATGTTTTTATACTTTGTTTTTAAAATATTGAGTTCTAGATTTTTCCCCTTCTTTCCTCCTCACCCATCCCCACTGGGAAGATAAGCAGTTCAATATAGGTTGTATATGTGTAGTTACATAAACATTTCCATAGTAGGTATACTGTGAAAAAATAACAATATTTCCCTCCATAATAGCCCTCCCATCACTTATTCTATTTTCTCCTTTGACCCCGTCCCTTTGCAAAAGTGTTTGCTTCTAACTACCCTCTCCCCCAATCTGTCATCCCTTCTATGATCCCACCTGTTATTGCCTTCTCCCCTATTTTCCTGTAGGGTAAGATACTCAGTTGAGTGTGTATGTTATTCCCTCCTTAAGCCAAATTCAGTGAGAGAAAGGTTGTCCCACTCCCTTTTGCTTTCCTGCTCTTCCCCTCCATTGTAACAGTTTTCACTTGCCTCTTTTATATGAGATAATTTACCCTAATGTATCTTTCTTTTTCTCCTTCTCCCAATATATTCCTCTCTCACCTCTTAATTTTTTTAGATATCATCCCATTGTATTCAACTCATCCTTTGCCCTCTGCTTATGCATACATGTACATACATATACACACCCTCACATATATATTTATACACACCTACACCTACATATATATTCCCTTCAACTGCCCTCATCCTGAGAAAAGTCTTATGAGTTATAATTATCATTTTCCATGTAAGAATGTAAATAGTTCAACTTTAATAAGTTCCTTATGATTTCTTTTTCCTGTTTACCTTCTCATGAGTCTTTTGCTTCTTGTATTTTAAAGCCAAATTTTCTGTTCATCTCAGGTTTTTCCATCAAGAATCCTTGAAAATCATCTATTTCATTGAATGACCATATTTTCCCCTGACGCATTATACAGAGTTTTGCTGGGTAGTTGATTCTTGGTTTTAATCCTAGCTCCTATGACCTCTGGAATATCATATTCCAAGCCCTTTAATCCCTTAGTGTAGAAGCTGTTAGATCTTGTGTTATCCTGATTGTGTTTCCACAATATTCAAATTATTTCTTCCTGTTTGCAGTATTTTCTCCTTGACCTGGGAACTCTGGAATTTTGTTATGATATTCCTAGGAGTTTTCTTTTTGAGATCTTTTTCAAGAGGTGATCCATTAATTCTTTCAATTTCTATTTTGTCCTCTGGTTCTACAATATCAGGGAAATTTTGCTTGATAATTTCTTGAAAGATGGTGTCTAGGCTCTTTTTTATCATGGCTCTCAGATAGTCCAATAATTTTAAAATTACCTCTCCTTGATCTATTTTCTAGGTCAGTGGTTTTTTCCAATGAAGTATTTCACATTGCCTTCTATTCTTTCATATGTTTGGATCTGTTTTATAGCATCTTGACTTCTCATGAAGTAATTTTCTTCCATTTTCTCCAATCTAATTCTGAAGGAATGATTCTCTTCTGTGAGTTTTTGAAATTCATCTTCCATCAGGCAATTTCTGCTTTTTAAGTTATTCTTCTCCTTATTGGCTTTTGGGGCCTCTTTTGCCATTTGAGTTAGTTTATTTTTTTAAAGTGTTATTTACTTCAGTCAGGCTGTTGACTCACTTTTCTTGATTTTCTTGCATCATTCTCATTTCTGTTCCCATTTTCCCTCTACTTCCCTTTCTTGGTTTTCAAAATCCTTCTTGAGCTCCTCCATGGCCTGTTAGCAGTTCATATTTTTCTTGGGAGCTTTTGGCACAGGAGTTCTGACTTCATTGCTTTCCTCCCATTCCATGATCTGATCCTGTTTTGCCCCCCCAAAAGAATCTATGGTAGGGTTGCTTTTCCTATGCTTGCTCATGTTGCTAGTGAATTACTTGACTTTTGAACTCTTTGTCATGGTAGAATTCTGCTTTCAGAAGGACAGAGTTTGTCCAAAATGCTGAGGTTTTCACAGATTTCAGAACAATTAGGAGGGTTCCCTCTCTGTAGCCCCCACAGCCTCTGGCATCTGGCCACACACCCTAGCACCTCCACTCATGACAGATGCAGATCCAACCCAGTGATCACCTTTTGAATGGGTACTTGGTCCCCCTATAATCTGTAGGCCAGGAGCTCCTAAGGCAGCCATGTAGCATGGGCCTCTTCTTCTTCTTGCACTGGGGCAGGGGCCATGCTCTTCTGTCCACCTCTGTTCCAACAGTGTTCCACAGTGACCATTTACTTTGTCTTTGTCATGTATGGGTTGAGAAATCTTCTGGTCATAGCTGCTGGTACTTTACTCTCCTGAAGTTTGCTCTGGCCCCTGCTGGTCAGGGCTTCCCTGGGGTCAAAACCATGTGGCTCAAATGGGTCTGAACTCGGCTCCCAGCATCAGTGCACTAGCCCTTTCCTACTGGCCTTCTGGTGGGACATTTGTTTCTCTATGTCACATTGTGGGTTCTGTCACTCTAAAATTTGCTTAGTCATTATTACATACAATGGAGGCGGTAGAAGCTAGAGCCATGGGGAAATCCTGTTTCTACTCTGCCATCTTGGCTCCAATCCACCCCCCCCCCATATTCAGTTGTTTTAAAAAATAAAGTCACAGATATGAAGCAGCTGACAATGACAGGTCCAGAATTGTTTCATTTTAATACTTTTTCCTCAGACTGAGACTTCCTCCCTTTTCATCTGAGAAGGCACAAGAGATAACATGGAGTGATTTTGATTTCTCCTTAAATTGGCTGCCTTAATGACTGCAATCGATATGGCTTCCTTATATTCCTTCAAGAATAAAATTAAAAGACCACACTTCTAGGATTTACAAAGCTGCTAGATAATTGATTGAATACTTTTCATATGTAGCAGTACTCTTGCCTTGATATTTGAGTCATACTCTACAGTGGAATATCGATGTCGCAATTCCTGCCTTTAAGGAATTTAAAATTGGTCTAATTGTGGGCCAGAAATATTTATTTTCTTATAATATCTCTTTTCCCAAACGTTGGTGCCAAGAATATATTAGGGGCTCGTGACATAGCATGTTTGGCTACCTTTTATGACTGGGATGCTAAACCTATGGGAATATGAACACTTTCATGGAGCCCCAAATCAGGACAGAGGGGGGAGTTTTTTCCTTCTTTGATAACACTGAGCTTTTGGTAAGGAAAAAGGCAATATAATGATATGTCCAAGATTCTCTGAAAACTGTGTCTGGCATAAATGGGTTAGATACCTATTTAATTGGTCATAGACTTTCAGGTTAAGAATGGAGCAAAATGAATGAACCTAGAGTTCTGAACATGACTTAGTTATACTGGAACTTGGCTGGGACTCAGAAGAACTGGATTCCAATCCTGTCTCTGTCATTAACTTAGTCTGTGACCTTAGTCATATCATTTAATTGTGCCTCATTTTCTCTTTTGTAAAATGGAGTAGGACTAGATCATTATCACAGCTACAAAGAGGATGACTCAGAGAGAAGAGAGACATGAGGGAAGTAGACCAAATAGATGGCCATTCCAAGGTGATGAGGTTAAACTGGGTAGGTGGTCATGTGCATAGAAAGGATGGATGTTGTGGAAAAATTAATAATATGATATGACCAATTCTATTTTTACATTTCTCTATGCAGGTTTTAATACTGTTGATTACCATATACTACTGAATAAAACCCTGTTTAACTCAAAAATTATGATTCCTCTGTGATTGCTTGTGAACTCTTTGCAAAGACTCGGGGGAAAAAATCTCTTCTTTGAAGTTTTCATTAACCAAACAACCTTTGTTTCTGTGCTACCTTAACATCTTTGCCTTTTGGTGCTGTTCCATGCAGAAAGAATCATAGAATGCTAGAGATAAAGGGAACCTTAAAGAACACTGAAAGTTCTCTTTTCATTTCACAAACAAGGATAAGAAGATTTAAAGAGGTAAGTTGATTTGCCCAAGGTAGTACAGACTGCTTATAGCCAGAAGATCTCTGATTTCTAACTTTGAATTTATTTTTTTCGTGCTGCTTCTATGTTTGGACTGAATGTATAGTTATGAGTACCATTTAACTGGAACTTAATCCATGGAAACTGAAGATATCACCAAGGAAGATAGTATAAAAGGAGAAAAAAAAAAAGATGGTCTAGGACAATGTCTTGGGTGTCAAGAGTATATATATGTAAACACCCCCCCCACATACACAGACATCTAATAATGTGCTTATATACCTAAAAATTATTGGCTTACATAGTTTTTGGAATATACGACAGCACTTGATTTCATTACTTCCCATAGATTCAATTATCATCTCTATGCTGATCATCCTCAAAGTTGCTTATTCAGCTCTATTTTCTCTGCTGACCTCCAGCCTTGCATTTCCAAATGCCTGTTAGTCATCTTTAACTGGTTATCTCACTGAGATCTTAAACTCTACATATCAAAAACTGAACTCACTATCTTTTCCCCCAAACCCTCTCTCTTCCAAACTTTTCTATTACTGTTAAGTGTCACACCAATTTCCCAGTGACCCAGGTGTCATCTTTGACTCCTCAAGCTCTCTTACCTTCATAAAATCTCTCATATATTTCACTTCCTTCCTGTGATGCTGCCAGTGCCCTGGCATAGGTGTTCATCACCTATATTCTGGTTCACCCCCGTGCTTCCAGGCTTTCCCCATTCTAGTTCATCTTTCACCCAGCCGTTCAATTAATCTTTCCAAAGCAAAGGTCTGACCATGTCACCTCTCCTTGCGTTCCCCCCACAATTCAATAAACTCCAGAAAACCCCTCTTATTTCTGGAATCAAACACATATATCCCCCCTTTTACTATAATTGTATTATAGGAAAATTATACCCTATCTTTTCATCCTAACTACCAGGAAAAATGCTAATGGGGGAAATGGACAAGAGTATTTGGAGACCATTATTTTAAAGAATGAGAGAGATATCACAGAGAAAACAAAAAAAGAATCTGAAGAAGTATAGAGTACAAATGCATCTCAGAAGTTTACAAACATAAAGAATGTGATTCAAAATAGTCAGAGAAGGACCACAGAAAATTTGGAACTATATGATAGGTTTAAATCTCTTTCTCAAAGTGTTAGAATTAGCGAAGGAAGCAACTCTCAGTGCATTACAGAAGGCTATTAAAGATTCATAAGACTTTTCAGAGTAAGGACAAAAAAGAGATGAATGTAGTAGTTGATTATTTCTTCTTCAATGTACCAAACAAGCTGCATGCTGAATTTCCATAGACAAAGAAGAAGTATGCTATGTTCGTTTCTGCATGTGTGTGTATGTGTGTATGTATGTGTATCTGAGAAATTATGAAGACAAATTAAAGTTTCTCAGATCTGGTGATTTGACCTATTCCTGGTGATTTCTTAAGGGATTAATGATAGAATTATTAAAAAAAACAACTAGGAAACATCTTTAGAAATTATTAAATCCTAAAGAAAACCAACAGGGAGGGGGTGGGATGGGACACAGACATGGTGTTTCATCACTGTTTTAGAATAAAAAAGAAGATGGTAACTGAACAGCTGGCAAAATAATGTTGAAGGATAGAATTTGAATTTCTTGACCATGTTTAAAATAGAGCAATACTGGACGTTTTGGGGACAATGTTAACATGTATCTAATGATGCCTGAGAAGGGTACATCTATCTAAAGACCTATGAATATGGTCTAGAAGTCTTTAAGCTGAGATAAAACTAGAGAATAGAGGTATGGTGTAGAAATAAAAATAGTAATCAGGATTCCTGGTGATTCACTTGAGATAGAGACAAATGAAATGTAATGATGCTAATGGTCTAGAATAGCTGTTTAATGTGTCTTATAAGGAACATAAAACCCAGAATGCAAAGCAACAGATAATGCAGAGTGGAAGTGAGAGGATTCTGCCAGCTGGGATTATTAGATGTTCATGGAAAATTGCAGGGAAAAGATGATGAGAGAAGGAAGGTAGAGAGAAATAGATGCATTGTCTTTCTTGAGGAAGAAGAACATGTGGAAGAACCAATTTCTTCCTTAATGCCTGCATCCAGAAAACTTGATAGAGCTGCTGGCATCAAAGATGCTGCTGATTAATGTGATAGTGTGGATTATTTCCTATTGAATTAAACAATCCTTCACAGATACTATTTCTTCTTTCTTCCCTTACCATCATCTGCCACATCAAAGGGAAGACATGAGTTGCCCTTCTCCAGTATCTTAAATAGGAAAGCATGCTCTAAATCACTATTAATTAGAGAAATGCAAATCAAAACAATTCTGAGGTACCACCTCTCACTGGTCAGATGGGCTAAGATGGCAAAACAGGAAAATGATAAATGCTGGAGAGGATGTGGAAAAATTTGATTTTTGGTGGAGTTGTGAACTTATCCATACCCTGTGACCCAACAATACCACTTTCAGGGCTATATTCCAAAGATATCATACAAGTGGGAGGAGGACCCATATGTACAAAAATATTTATAGCAGCTCTTTTTGTGGTGGCAAAGAATTGGAAGCCAAGGGGATGCCATTCAATTGGGGAATGGCTAAACAAGTGGTACTATATGAATGTAATGGAATACTATTGAGCTGTAAGAAAAGAGGAGCAGATGGACTTCATAATAACCTGGAAAGATTTATATAAACTGATGCTGAGTGAGGAGAGCAGAACCAGGAGGACTTTGTACACAATTACAGACACATCATATCTATGACCACTGACTGATAGACTGGACTCCTCTCAGCAATGCAAGGTTAGAACACAGCTCCTAGAGACTCATGATGCAAAGGGATATACACCTCCAGAGAAAAGAACTCCACAGTCTGAATGTAGATTGAAACAAACTACTTGCTGTCTCACTTTTGTATTTCATTTTTTTTTGGTTCCTTCTTTCCCGTTGTTTACTCCATTGGTTATAACTCTTCTTTATAATTTGACTAATGTTTAAAGAGAAGGTATTTGTAAAACCTATATCGGATTGCATGCCACCATGTGGAGGGGGAGCAGAGAGAGGGGGGAGAATATTTGGAACTCAAGGAATTGTGAAATTGAATGATGTAATTTAAAAGTAAATAAATAATTTCAAAAAAAGAATATGGAAACACGTGGTTAATAAATCAATTAATTATTGATAAAAAAGATCAAGACAAAATACTTTTAAAACACTGAGGAAAGTAGAAAACATGTTTATCTCAAATGATCAGTAAAAGCTTCATGGATTAGGCGAGGGTGAGCATTACATTGGAAGTTAGAAGAAACTCTGGATTCTGAGCAGCAGAAGGAATTATGAGTAGAAGGAAAGAGATGAATGTGAAATATGTAAAATAACTGACAAATAAGTGATTACTAAAGAAGAACAAAAGTAGAAACACTAAAAATCAGATAACCCTTAAAACAAAAAATAGAGTATGATTTCATTAGTAAAATTAAGCTATTTTTCAAAAACTGATAAAACAAAATATGGATGTGTATTTGTAGAAGATGCTGTCTAGTCCAATTTTACAAATTAGAAAACTGACTAAAGTAGTTAATTGACTTTTGTTCAATTTTACATAGGTAGAAAGTGACAAATAAATTAAATTTAAATTTAATTTAATTAATTTAAACCTATATCCTTTTTATCCAAAGCAAGCATTCTTTCCCAAATGAGGCATAACAAAATAAAATACTGGATACAGAAGAATGTACAAGTGAATTCTGTGAAGCATTTAAAGATTTGTTATATTCTGTGCCATATAAACTCTTCTCAAAATAGAGGAGAAAAATGGATGACTACTTGTATGGGGCAAGTATGGCCTTAATATACACAATAGAGAGAGGAAAAGAAGAAAATGGAATGAGTAGACATATATGACTAATTAAGAATGATAGAAAAATATTTTAAAAATAGAAAAGATGCTACTGCATTATAGTTTAAAAAAGGGTGGGGGAAGGAGGATTCATGCTGAACAAAAAGTTTGCAAGTGTGGGAAAATATGAAAGAGTCTTTCTCTCTCTCTCTCCCTCCACATGCACACACACACACAGAGACACACACACGCAGACACATACACACATGAAGTCACAACAGCAAAAAGAAAAATCATATAGCTACATTAAAATATGAAGAAAAACTTTCCATAAAATATTGAGCCACTTATATAAAAATAATAAAATAAAGTATTTTCCCTTAATATGATCAAAAGATTCTAGCCAAATCATTTAACCTACCACCTCTCTGCTAAGGGGTTAGAAAAATTCATCATCATTTTTTCTGTAGACATGATTTTCATATTATTGATTATAGGTCCTAACTCTTTTACTGTTATTTTTCTCTTTTCAGTGTTGTAGACATTTTAAAAATTCTTCCTTTTGTTCTGTTCACTTCTCTCTGTGTAACTTCACACAAGTGCTCTCAATTTTCTCTGAATCTTTTCCTCATTTCTAATGGTACAATAAAAGTCCATTGGATGTATTTTCCATAATTTCTTTAGCCATTTCCCAATTGATGGAAGCTACTATGTTTCTAGTCCTTTGTGTATAATAAATTGTACTTCTGTAAGGATTTTGTACATATGGGTCATTACCTTTTTTTTATCTGTTTGGAATATAAACCTAGCATTAATATTGTTAGATGAAAGGCTATATACATTCAATATATTGACTTTTTGGGGGTATAATTATCCATCACTTTCCAGAATAACTGTATCACTTCACAGTTCCACAAACAGTACATTAGCCTTCTTAGGGTGTATGGAATCCTGTCAGTGAGTTAGTTGGGTGTGTACCCCAAGCATGTGAAGATGTATCCTGGTAGAATGAGAACAATTTATTCCAATGGTCATAAAGCCTCCTGAAGCATGTGATATGGAATGCTTAGAGTTTGGTCAGACATCAAAGATGACAAGGTCATCTACTGTATCCTGGAATATTATCACTCATCTTGAATTTTTATTACCACTGGACTTTGATAACTCAGAGTGAAGTTAATACTTTGTACAACTCTGACACAGTTAAATCCAATTCACACATGAGTTAAGACATTACCTTGTCATGTCATTACTCCTCTTAAAAAAAGACAAACCACAACTACAATATTCTGATGTTTTCACAATCCTTATAATAATTGTGAATTTTTCCTTTTTTTGTTATCTTTGCCAATCTGATGAGAAAAACTTGAAAGTTCAGTGTATTTTTAATTTGCATTTCACTTATTACTGTATTAGTATTTTCAATATGATTATAGTTTGCTATTATTACAAGTATAATTTGTTTAGGTATTATTGTAATCTTTACTACATTGGCATGGTTCAACCTCAAGAGATTAACAAGATTTTATGATTTTTCTTCTGTGAAGAATATTTGGAAGTTGTAGCCTTATAGCTCATATACCATCTGATCATTCACCTGTCAGAGGTTTTGTACATTTTGTATTTACTATGAATAGAATTCCCACAAATCTCTTTTTGCTTAGTTTTGTTGGTACGAAATAAAACAACTTATTATGTTGTGTGTTCTGATTTTATACTTTAGTAATACTTTAGTACTTTTCTGAAGTTACTTTCAACTAAATTTTATGTGAATATATTTCTCTAAGCATACACATGTAACCTAAGGGAAAAATTGTTTCTTATTTGTCTATACTTATTCCCTCATTTTTTTACCTTATTGGTATGTATGATTAGTATATCTGGAAGTATAATAAGTAGTACATACACACACACACACACATATATACATATGTGTGTGTGTATATGTATATATACACACCCCACATACACACACACACACACACACACACATATATATATATATATATATATAATATTTTTACTCCTGATCTTACTAGAAAGGCTTTCTTTTCATTTTTATATTATAGTTAATGTTTCTTGGTTGTATATAACTAATGAATATCATACAATAGGAATTAATTTCTATGCTTTTAAACATTTTCAACATAAAGGAGTATTTTGTTTCTTTCAAGAGTTTTTGTACATCTGATATTTGCTGTTTTTGTCATCAATATGGTCCTATGTTTTTTCTAATATTAACCTTACCCTACATTCACTAGAGACCAAATTGCCAACATTTGTTGGATTATGGAGAAAGCAAGTGTGTTCCAGGAAGCAACATCTCCTTTTGATTCATTGACTTACACAAAAGCCTTTGACTGTGTGAATCACAACAAAGCGTGCTAAGTCCTCCAAGAGTTGGGGGTACTAGGTGATCTTATTTGTCATACAAGGGACCTGTATGTGGGCTGAGGAGCAGCAGTTAGAACTGAACATGGAACAACCAGCTGGTTTAGGACTGGAAAAAGAGTATGAAAAAGCTGCATAATTGTCACCTCATTTATTTAACTTATATACAGAGTAGATCGTGTGAATTGCCAGGCTGGATCAGTCAAATGTGCAATCAAAGTTGCCAAGGGAAAGAGCAACCATCTTAAATATGCCAATGATATCACTCTGATGGCAAAAAGTGAAAAAGAATTAAGAGGCCTCTTAATGAGTATGAAACAAAAGAGCACAAACGCTAGCTTGAAGATTAACGTAAAGCCCCCCCCCAAAAAAAAAAAAAACAACTAAGATCTTGGCAACATGTTCGTCGTAACCTGAGAAATAGAAGGACAAGAAATGGAGGTAGTTCCAGATTTTATATTCTTGGCCTCAAAGAGAATTGCAGACTGACTGCAACCATGAAAGTAAGACACTTGCTCCTTGGAAGGGAAGCTATGGAAAATCTGGACAGCACCTTAAAATCAGAAATAAAGCCTTTCTTACAAAGAGGTCTGTATAATCAAAACTATTGGTTTTCTAGTAACAAAGTATGGCTGTGAGAGTTGGGCTGATGGAAAGTTGAGCCCTGAGGAATTGAAGCTTTTGAATTGTACTGGAGAAGACTTTTGAAAGTTCCTTGGACAGTAAGATCAAATCAATCAATCGATCTTCTAAAGAAATTACTTCAGACTATTCATTGGAAGGTCAAATATTGAAGATGAAGATGAATTACTTTGGCCACATAATGAAGAGATTGGACTAATTGGAAAACACTCTAATATTGGGAAAGATTGAAGGTAAAAAGAGAAGGGCACACAGAGATAGTGTCATGGAATCACTGAAAATGAATTTGGAAAGGCCCTGGCATGCTATAGTGCATGAGGTCATGAAGAATCAGACATGACTGAATGGCTGAACAATAGCAACACATTCCAGATACAAATCCAATGTAATAACAGCATTACTTTAAGTTTTATTGTGTTTCTTGTTTGCTAATATTTTATTCAATACATCTTATCAAAATTTATTAGTAGTATAATTTTATTGTTTCTTTCTCATTGGTTTAGGTACCAGCATCATGTTTGTCTCATCAGAGAATTTGGTAGGATCCTGTTTTTTCTTTTTAATTATTAACCCCAAATTATCCTTATTTGTTGTTCACTTGATAAATATAAGCAAATTGAAAGATTTCCAAATAAAAGGACAGGAAAGTAAGGTTGCATATGAAGCTGTGAGTCTATCATTTACTGTTAATTTTGAAGTATATGTTACATATTATTTGGTAATACTAACTCACAGATTGTTTGTCCTTCATTTTTGAAGAGGACCTTAGGGAAATGAGGACATGATTTGCAGCTGACTTTTATTTGAGTGAGGGAGGGCTGTGAAAGGTCACCAGCCTCACTTTCTCCTCCAGAGTCACCTGGATCCAGTGACCTGATATTCATCAGGATGATTGGAGATGAACCAAGATGCAATGGGAGACCCTGACCCTTTTAAGCTAAGGTCTTTTCAGGTACTCACTTAGAGTGAGGTAATGCCCATTCAGGGAATAGACTTCTTTAAGAAGTGAGTCAAAGGATGGCCCCTTTAATTAGAAAAGAAAATAAAATCAAGCTGGGAGGGGGATACCCTCAGGCTTGCTGTTCCAAAGAGAAACAGTTGCCATTGATCTTCACTCTAAGCTAGGAAGGCCCAAAATACAGCCATTAAGTGGAGCTTTGACAAAGTTCTGTTGTGGTCCAATGTACTCAAAACTTGTGAGTAAACTTGAGCGGCCTGAATGGGGACCTAGGTAGTTGGGTAACTCAGCTTATCCCTCTCCTTCTCCTCTCCAAAGGAAGGTAAATGTTGATCACCAGAAGCTGCCCACTTGGGGTTTACTGGCTAATTCTTTCATTCCTTTGTTCCTTCTTTCCTCCTTCCCCCTCTCTTTCTCTCTCTCTCTCTTCATTTCTTTCCAAAACCTTAAATGCAGTTAACTCTAAAGCTCATACATCTCACCACAATAGGAAGGACAAAACACAATAATAACTAACACTGCCCTCTTGTCTGCAGCCCCTTCTGAATGTTCTTCTTTCCTCTTCTATGTATTTTAAAAACATTTTATTGATGTTCTTTGCAATCTTTTTTTTCTATCTCTAATGCTAAAAAAATATAAACCCTCCTTTATAACAAATAAACATAGTCAAGCAAAACAAATCCCCCCTTTGGTTGTGTCTGAAAAGGCATATCTTATTTTTCCCCAGTAGTTCATCACTTCTCTGGTGATAAGCATGATTTGTCATCAGCCTTCTCAAATCATGATTGGTCATTTTGTTGATTAGAGTTCTTAAGATTTTCAAAATTACCCTTTACATTATTATAATTATTGTACAGATTACTTTCCTTTTTTCTGTTCTCTTCATTCTGTATCAGCTCATACAAGCCTTTCAAAATTTATCTGTCCCTTTTATCATTGCTTACACCGCTATAATATTCTATTACATTCACATACCATAGTTAAGTCAGTCATTTCTCACCTATTTTCCAGTTCTTTGCTGCAACTAAAGTGTTGCTATAAATATTTCTTTGTAGATGGGTCCTTCCCTCTTTCTTTGACCTTTTTGGGGGTATATGCCTAGTAGTGATACCATTTGATCAAACCCCATCCAACAATCATCATTTTACTTTTTGTGTGTGTGCTTTCCCCCCCTATTAATTCATTTTCATTTTTAACATTCACTTGCACAAGATTTTGAGTTCCAAATTTTCAATATTCTCCAGAGTTCTATCATATCTGCTCTGAAATTCTATTCATCTTTTTAACATTTATGGTTAGATTTATCTAGTTCCATAAGAGGTTAATCAAGGTCTCCCACTAATATAGTTTAATGTCTCTTTCCTCCTGTAATCCATTTAGTTTTTTCTTTAAGCATTTGGATGCTATGTCATTTGGTGATTATGTAATGTTTTCCTAATTATTTCTTTCTTTTTGGAGGGCAATTGGGGTGATGTGACTTATAAAACACAGCTAGTTTTTGTGTTAAGTGTCTGAGGCTGGATTTGAACTCAGGTCCCCCTGATTCCAGGGCCAGTGCTCTATTCACTGCACCATCTAGCCATCCCACTAATTATTTCTTTTAAATAGGTCTGGCTTTTCTTTTGCTTTGTCTGAGATCATGATTGCTACCTCTTGCGTTTTCCACTTCAGATGAAGTAGTGCCTTATTTTAACTGCCTGTGTCTTTCTGTTTAAAGTGTGTTTCTTGTAAATAACATCTAGTTGGACTCTTGTTTCTAATTCCTTCTGCTATCTGCTTCCATTTCATAGGTGAGTTCTTCCCATTCACACTCACA
Source organism: Petaurus breviceps papuanus (assembly GCF_028583685.1). Classification (NCBI taxonomy): domain Eukaryota; kingdom Metazoa; phylum Chordata; class Mammalia; order Diprotodontia; family Petauridae; genus Petaurus; species Petaurus breviceps. Next base: position 1,609,439 of record NW_027185653.1, read on the forward strand.
GTTATGATTTCAATCTGTGTATTTTCCTTCATCCTCTTATCTTATCCTTCTCTCTTAATATTTCCCTCCTCAAAAGTCTTTTTTTTTTTTTTTGCTTCTGGCCACTACCTCTCTTAACCTGATAGTTCTCTTACTACCCAGTTCTTTCCCTTAGCCCTTCCTCTCCCCTTTCCTTATTAAGATGCATTTTATATAGTATATGTATTTCTATAAATTGGACAACTAAGTATGTGTGGGTGCATAGTTCTCTTTCTGAACCCATGCAGATCAGATTGAGGTTCAGGCATTGCCTACTCCCCATAATTTTGCCCACTTTCCCTTCCATGATAACTCTTCCTTGCTTGCCTCTTTCATATTAGATGATTTCCCCCTTTTCATCCCCTTCCCCTTTCCCCAGTATATCCTCCTTTCTCAGTCTTCCATTAAAAAATAATCTCAGGGCAGCTAGGTGGTGCAGTAAGTGGAGCACTGGCCCTGTAGTCAGGAGGACCTGAGCTCAAATCCGGCCTCAGACGCTTAACACTTACTAGCCATGTGACTTTGGGCAAGTCACTTAACCCTGATTGCCCTGCCTTCCCCCCTCCAAAAAGCAAAAAAAAAAAATAATAATCTCAACCTAATAGAGTTGACTCTTTGTAACTTGCCTAATGATGATAATGTTCTTAAAGCTTACATCTATTGTCTTCCCATTTCCAAATATGAACAGATTAGACTTATTAAGTTTCTCTTGATTTAGGACTTATACTTTATGTCTATTTTGAGGTTTGTGTTTTAGATTTCCTATTCAGTTCTGGTCTTTTAATCAGTAATTGAAAATTATTTGAAAGTACTCTATTGAGGACTTCTAGAGGAGGAGCCAAGATGGAGAAGAAAAAGCACTGAGCCTAATTCTACCAAAATTCCCTTTCAAACAACTTTAAAATAATGTCTTAAATCTGGAAGGTCGGGGTAAAATATTTTTCTAGCCCAAGATAATTTAGGCACTCAGAAAGAGAGTTCTGAGACATGAGAGTGGAGGTTAATCTGTAATTTATGTGGATGAAACATCAGTGGTGGAATTATGTTGTAGCAACAGAAGCAGCAGCTGCTTCAGAGCTCTTAATCCAGAGATGATAAGGGGATCTGAAAACTGAAGTGCTTCTCATCCTAGCAAAGGACAGAGGACCAGTTACTGTTTGGTAAATCCATTGCCTATATCCACATCTGAGTCATAGGTCAAAGTTGACTTTTGGGTCAAGAGGAAGTGGTAACCCTCAGGAGTTTTAACCAAAAGCAGCATTGCTTTTGGTTAAAAGATATCAGGGATTCTGAGAAACAGTATTTTTTTTTTCTTTTTGGAGGGCAAGTGGGGTTAAGTGACTTGCCCAAAGTCACATGGCTAATAAGTGTGTCAAGTGTTTTGAACTCAGGTCCTCCTGATGCCAGGGCCAGTGCTCTATTCACTGCACCACCTAGCCACCCCTGAGGAACAGTACTGATTGCAATTCCAAGGGATCGGGGGACCTTATGAGGTTAAGACCAGAGTGTAGACCAGACCAGTGATCAAACCCTTCTCCAGATCAAACCACCTTGCAAGCATTAAGAACATGCAAACTCTCAGAAGTAGCTTAAAAACAGCATTTAAGAAAATCCTGAAGCCTGAGATTGTACCGCTCTCCTTCCTCATGATGGGAAAAGAGCCCAACTTTAATATAAAGTCCAAAACATAAAAATAGTATGAAAAAAGTAAGCAAATAACAACAAAAAAAGAATCTGGCCATAAAATCTACTGTGGGAAGAGGGAAGATCAAAAAAAAAAAAACTCAGAAGAAGACAATGAAGTCAAAACAGTTCCAAGTAAAGGAAAATAAGCATTGAATAGAAGCCAAACAAGAATTTCTGGAGGAGCTCAAAGATGAATTTCAAAATCAAATAAGAGTATTAGAGGAAAAAAATAGGCAATGAAATAAAAGCAAAGTAAAAATATGAAAAGATAATTAGCTTAAATTTAAGTGACATCTCTTTTTGTACCCTTAAATCTAAGTTCCTGATAAGATTTCTCCTTTTTGTGTTAGAGATCATACCAAGCAGGATTTAACCCTTTAATCTCCAGAACTCTTGCCCTGAGGTCTGTTGTCTTGAATGTTAAATACCTCCTGTGGTCCCGTGTGTCTATACTGGCTTCAGCTGTGCTTAATTTTATTCCCTAGTAATCTTCAAATCAATCAGTTTCAGTCAATCCTTCAGCTTTTCAATTCTGGAACCAAAATCAAATCCGTATTATCTTTGCTATTGAAAAGGGAGTCCCAATCTATTCTATGTCTCCACTAACTATCCTTGTAACTTTCCAAACCAAAGTAGTCTTCTATGGCCACCACTCCTCCACTTGTGATATGTTTCCAAATTACAATAAATATTCCTCAGCATAAGGGATTTCACTTTGCTTTTAAGTATTTTAATCCCTAGTGCTTAGCAGAGTATTTGAACATAGTAATTAGTTAATAAATGCTTTTTGATCCATTCATCCATTATCCATCCATTTATTAATTTGATGCCACTATGTACCATTTATGTCAGATTTGTGTACAATCAAAAATTTGTATTTTAGCTAAATATAAGTTTATAGCACTTTCCCATTCTGATCTTTTTCTTTCCCCTCCTTCTCTTTTCCTTCTTTCATTCCTTTTTCTTTCTTCCTTCTTTCCTTTTCCTTCTTCCTTTTTCCTTTTCCTCCTCCTTTCATTTCTTCTTTTCTCTATTTCTTTCTTCCTCCCCCATCTTCCCTCCCTCTCCTTCCTTCCTTCCTTCCTTCCTTCCTTCCTTCCTTCCTTCCTTCCTTCCTTCCTTCCCTTTGTGATTGATGCTAACACCTCTAGACTGTATTTTCTTTTGGTAACTTGGATCATAGTTTTTAACCCTTTAGCAAATCTGAAATTTCCTTTATCTTTCCAGTTACATATGGAAATTAAAGTTTTAGGTTATATAACAAAATGGTAGAGTAAGTAGCATATTTCCATTTTTATGTCTATTTGAGTACTTGAATCATATATTCTTCCTACAATCTACATATTTTCATTAGTAGGTCCTACTGAATCTCCAAATTAACATTTATCTTCTCATCTGTTATTATAAAAGTCATCTTGACAGGTCAAACTGATTAGATGGCAGAGACAGAGTTCACTGAATCCCTACTTAGGGACCTACTGATTGCCTGGTAAGATATCTGGCTGTTCAGTAGACATCCTGGTTTCCAGTTGCTATATTTAACATCAGGTTAAATTTTATGCCAAGAGCAAGAATTGCTGTCTGCTGAATCAAGTTAAGGAATTGGTCATGACAGATAAATTGCAAGAAGTATCTCTTGCCTTTTGGTTTCCTATGTATGAAGATGACCTTCCATTGCAAAGAAAAACAATCATGGTTAGCAGAAGTATATCTTAGATGGATATAGGCCTATGATGAGACAAAGAGTAAGACCTCCACTTACTCCTATTACCAGCAGCCTTCAGTGGATGACAGTTTGAAAACCACACCAAAGTTGCACTCTGATGCTTGCCATCTCTATTCATTCTTCTTATCTATATTAAGCTGTAAGCAGACATACACATGTAGAGGGTACTTATTCTAGTTTTATCCTAAATAGGACACTGTAAGTTCCATACATTAGCACTGCTTCAACAACCACTTAGAGAAAGAAATAATTCCCTCAAAGAGCTTACATTCTTTCAGCACTTAGATGAGGAAAAAAAAAACAGTATTTCAATCTTAAAAAAGGGAGTGGAGCCAAGATGGCTGAGTACTAACAGAAGGAAATAATTATAGAGGCCTTTTCCCACCCTTGCCACAGTCTGTGTCTTCCCTCTGAGACTATATCCCATTTACACTCTATATATCTTGTATGTCCATATATAGTGCTTGCTCATTCTCTTCCCCACATTAATGTCTTGAAGGCAAAATCCATGTTTTTTTGTCTTCCTTGTATCTTCAGCATTTAGCACAGTGCCTGGCACATTTTATTGTGAAGCAACTTTATTTGCAATAACTTAATTTAGTTTTGGTTGAGATTGTTTCAGAAACAGCAAGGAGTCTCAAGTATATAGACATATATGCATATGTAGATATGTATGCATATATACATATATGTGTATGTATATGATATGTCTGTACATATCTATATTACTAGTGTTTATTTATAAAATAATAATATAGGTATCCATCAGTAAGTGAACAATATTAATAAGTTTCAGTCATTAAGTGAACAATGATATAGGTTCCAATCAGTAAGTCCCAAGAGTTATATCACAATCCCAAATCACATTGCAAATTTCCATAGTTATCCACTCTTACCACAATTGATCAGTAGTGATGGGGGAATTATCTACATCTGGATCATGGGCCTCGAAAGTCCTCAGTCAGCTTCCAGAGTCCCGATGGGAAGGCCCTGGGCTTCGCATCAGTACCACAGAGGAGTCTCCCAAGACAACTCAGGACTACTCACCTTTAGCAGTTCCTTCTAAACAAGAAAGCATTTTGCCAATTAATTGCCTGATAAATGGGAAATGCACTGTTCTCTAAACATTCTTGAGAGCATTCCTGCTTAGAAATGCTTAGTTCCAGGAGGAGTGGCCAGCCATTCCCTGGGGGCAAACATCATAAACAGTCCTTCCACATCTGACTAGGAATAAGACTAGTTGTAGTCTTATTATTGCAGGCATATTGAGTGAGGTCAAAATGGCCTAATGAATTTATGCATCACACACATAGTAAATACTTAATAAATGCTTGTTGCCCTTTTGTTAAAGGACTTACTTAGGCTTCTAAAACTTTTATCTTTTATAGAAAGAAATTATTTTACTCCATATCAATTCTCAATTTATATTGTGATAATAATTTTGTCTCTTATTATTTGCCTTCAATATAATACCATTTTGTTCTGCTACCCAAAACATTATTTTCTTTCCATTTAGCAAAATTGAACTTTTCTCTTTTCCCTAATAATTTTAGCATTCCCTCATCCTTCACTTTTATTTCCCATTTCTTACATTCTAATCCCCTATTTTGTTCCATTTGTATGCCTAATCATCCCATTTTCTTCTTTTTTATCTAAGAACAAATATTTGTGACGTCTTCCATTAAGTTAATTGGACAAATTTTCTCTGATTAAATTCATTGACTACTATAGTACATTCCTAGGACTTTAACATCTATAGTGTGCTTTGGAATCATATTCATTCATTATTCCAAATAACAGAATGGTGAGATGGGTTAGGATGCTTTTTCTTCAGTTCACAGAAGATGAAACCAATCAATTAAGATATTTATTTGAGGTTACAATCTGCCTTACATGACAGGTTGAGTCTTAGTTATCAACCAGCCACATTCTCCAAGAATAGAGTCGAAAGCCAGGAGAGTCAAAGAGTAGCAAGACTTTATTCGGCAGCTTCTTTTGCAATTATATCCTAACTCCTCCCTCCTCTTTGAGCTTCTCTACTTTTATCTGCCTTCCCCGCCCCCCTTCTCTTGAGGCAGAAGTTGGCACCGCGCCAAGTCTGAGCTAAATTCAAGGCCACAAGTCGGGAGGTAATGGAGCTCTCATCCTGGAACAGAGCATATCTCACCGAGCATCTGAGTCTCCTCCACAGTGCTTGCGTCAAGACTTTATCACTGCAGTGTCAGCATGTTCCGGGTCTCATGCCTCCAGGGGAACTGCAAGTACACCCCCTAACATGTCCTCCTTCTTGTTTAGTGCAGAGAGCCTACAGATTTTCATGGAAGGGTTGGGGGGGGGGGAAGCGTACAAAAAGGTTAGGATGGATTTAAGGAGGGACACAAAGGACAATTTAAAATATCCACTACATACTTCACAATGCAAATCGCAAGGAGATACAACATAACCAGAGGAAGAAGGGGTGAAAGCAATATATATAGCCAATGCAAAGAATTTAATTCTTTAAATGAACCCTAAATTTGTCGTGTCAATTATCCACCTTAATTTTATCCAGGGAGGCTTCATTGATATGGGCAATCAATTGATCAAATTGTGCCAAATCCACTCCTATGGACGTATTTCTAAAAATCCCTAAAAACAATTTTTAACTTTTTGCCAATCATAATTAGACCTATTATATTTCATGGGTATAACACATATAGGATGAAATCTATAATCACACTTCAACAACACTTAGTTTCTGCGAACCTTTCACAAATTCTAGTTTCCTTTAAAGCATCCAGTTTTCGCTGAAAGTCTCTACTTTAACTTATTACCTAAATACAAAGACACAGTGGCTGAAATTACCAATGATAGTAGACAAAATAATAGTACAAATCCCTTCTAGATATACATAGAGCAAGAGTAAATGAATGCAAACAATATTCCATACAGAGGAGTCATACATAGACAGGTGTATCCATAAGTACATTGGAGAAGGAGAATAGAAGATACAGCCGCAATTAGTCCCATGATTTAAAAAGTCCAGAAATCGCTTTTGTGCAGGTTCCCCTGAAGTCTGAAATCAAAAGGGGGTGGTTCTACAAACAGTGTGATATCATAAACACTAATACATTGTTTAAAAGTAAATCAGGATGGAACCAGTTCGGTTTGTATAGAAAGCAGAGTGATCACAGCAAGAAACACAAATCCTGGGGTAACAGGTTTTTCAGTTCTTTGGGTGGATATAAAAATGTTCGATCTGCTTTTGGTTGCATTGGGAGACCTCTTCTTTATTCCCATGTTCTGTCTCTGTGACTTCTTCAGCTGCTGATGGAGCTTTTTCATTTTTCTGGGTGATTCGGAGTACACACACTGATGTTTCTTTTCTGGCACCCTCACTGGTCATTCCCCAGCTTCTGGAAAATATATTAGCACAGCGTCACCCCCACAGTAATAAATTCCACGTTACCTTCATTTTGGGGAGTATTCACCTTTCACATTGTTTTACTGCCAGTGTATACTCATTTTTAGCAATGTTTTTATTTACCTAATGTATTTTTGGTGTATAAAGCAGTAGCTAATACAGCTAGTTACTCCCCCTTTTTATTTTTGCAACTAGGTTGTCATATCTTTATTATAAGGGGTATGCCTGTAATTGATATTATTTTAAAAAATGATAGAAAACTATAAAAAGTTGGAGAAACTTGAACTTTTGATTAATAGTAAAGAGCCCTAGGATAACTTCTGAAAAAAAGGTTAATTCTGAGTGTTTTTATTTTTTGTAGCAATTTTTCACCAATCACAATTCATATACGTTAATTTTATTCCTGTGGAGCTGTAATAAACAATAAAGATTTACCATAAGTAATTTCATTTAATGTTTTTCTTTCTCAATTGTTAGAAATCCTTTTAATATTTTGCAACTATTTTAGCAAGTTAGATTCATTGTTTCAAGGAACAACATAACTGAAACAAGTTCCTTTGTCAGGCTAAATGACCTTGCCTCTACAGATAGTTTCATTAGCAGTTTTACAAAATAAGAATAACTGAGATGCACTTTAGGGAGGGGCTGGGGGTGATGCCCCTGCTTCATCAAATCTCATACATGCAGGAGGAATGCTCTGAATGTGTAGAATTAATCCGAATAAAGTTTTCACCAGTCTCCTCCTTTCCACATAGAGCAATTTTTAAGTTTTTAGCATTAAAACAAAATAACTCAATAATATTACAAGTTCCAAATAACTGATAATTAAATTGTTTTAGTTGTAACCTCCTCTCTAACTTCAGGTAAAGGTGTAAAAAAATACCTGATTTTCTATATGGTATATATAAATATATAAGATGCAAGTGACATAACTCTTTTTAAACAAGTTTTTATCTTTTAGTTCCAATAAAATTCATATAAAAATTGGTTTATCTAACACTATTTCTGGGTTAGAATCATTCCTCAATTTTTTAAATGAGAGAATTTTACTATAATTTAGGAAGACCATAACAACACAATGACATTGTGACATTGATTGCATTTCCAAATCATCACTTGCAAAAATTATTGATATAAAATTGGGCTAATCAAGTGTAGAGATTTTTCTCCTCTCCTCATAGCTGCAGAGCCTGATTGTGTATTTAGGGGTTTTGAATGGAGAGGTTCATCTTCTTGCATAAAGGTGTGGGCTTCAATGCCCAGGGGTGTTGCTAATTAGGTCCTTGATAAATTTATCATGCTTTATCCCTTTAGTCAGATTGGGAGGGTACCTCAAATTCCTTATTATTCTTCAGCACTCTCTTTTAGCCTAATCTGGGACGAGAGGCTTTAAACAATTTTTGGTAAAATGTTTTCAGCTGATTTACCTTTTACTCCAATAAATTTTATTTATGTGCCCACTCCTTGAAAAACTTCTTTGAAAGTGACAGCTTTGACCTCTCTAGAAAAAGTGATTTTTTGGGGGAGTGGTGCCTACTCCCCCCAAAACCTCACTTTTCTTATAAAATCTTAGAAAATATTCCAATTTGCCTAAATGCCAAATAGTAAAATGAATTATGACTTATCTTTAGCATCAAATTAGGAGTGATGCTTTTTATTTTTCACATGAATTCAATTGATTTACCATTTCTTTACTGATACACAGATGTATTTTTCTAATAAGTCAGGCAGGAAATGCTTGCTCATATGCCCCTTTGATCTGAGGGAAAAAAATTCCCTTATTATTTCTTATCACCTTCTCCTCACTCCACTTGGCCAGAGTGGAATGAAGAGGAGATTTTCAAACTTAAAAAAAAATCTTAAAACTTCTCTTCACACCTTCTAATAGCAAATGACTTATACCTATCTTAACTTCTTACCCATGCTCCTTCCTTTGCTACATGCTTAAACTTTCTTGCTTACAGTCTACTTATCCTTCTGTTGGATAAAACCCCTTTAAAACCAAACATACCTTATTTCTTTTCCTAATTCTGACCTTACATTTCTCCTTTGACTTGCATTTACCATCATAAAACCTAAACAAGACAATATGTGCCTCTCTCTCTCTCTAATCTTCATTCAGCAGAGGGGGAAGGGAGGAGGAGGGAAAGAGATAAAAACATTCCAAGGAAATGTCCAGCAGCATATTGCAGAAATAGTAAAATGCTGGAGTCCCTTTTCCATTATTCCCTCACTCCTCTCTCTCCTGGCTGGCTCCCAATTTACCAAATAAATTGTCATTTGTTCCCCAACTATGCCCCATCTCTGTCCATCCACCCCTGAAGAACTAATCCACGGGGACACTATCAATATTTTTTGTATAAAATAGGTCAGATCTTTCAATGGCAGGGCAACCCCTTGCCTTTTTACTGCCTTATAAAACTGCCTTGCCCAAATCTCTAGCTCCCCTGGCTTAATCATGGGAACGTTACTGATCTTCCCGCCTAACCTTCTCTAGTTTACAGGGAACTCTGACTGGCTTCCCAGCATTCGGGGTCCTGTTTCTCACCGCCCCTCCAGTCCCACATTGGGAGCCACTTGATCCAAACCTTGAGGGTCAGGGGCAGCCGGGCCTTACCTCTACCAGTACTTCTGTGCACATCAGGACGTGGGCCAGCCACGTTCTCCAAGAACAGAGTCGAGAGCCAGGAGAGTCAAAGAGTAGCAAGACTAAATTTATTCGGCAGCTTCTTTTGCAAATACAACCTAACTTCTCCCTCCTCTTTGAGCTTCCCTACTTTTATTTTCCTTCTGCCCCCCTTCTCCTGAGGCAGAAGTTGCCACCGCAACAAGTTTAAGCTAAATCCAAGGGCACAAGTTGGGAGGTAATGGAGCTCTCGTCCTGGAACAGAGCATATCTCACAGAACATCTCCTCCACAGTGCTTGCGTCAAGACTTTATCACTGCAGTGTCAGCATGTTCTGGGTATCATGCCTCCAGGGGAACTGCACATACATCCCCTAACAGTATATGGTGTTAGATACTGGTCTATGTCCAATTTTTGCCATACTGTATTCCAGTTTTTCCAGCAGTTTTTTGTTAAATAGTGAGTTCTTATACCCCAAACTGGAGTCTTTGCGTTTATCAAAACTGTAGGTTACTATCGTCATTGAATGCTGAGTCTCGTGTATCCAATGTATAACACTGATCCACTGCTGGATTCCGCAGCCAGTACCAAGTAGTTTTGATGACTACTGATTTATAACACAGATTAAAATCTGCTATAGCTAGTCCAGCTTCCCTAGAATTTCTTTTCATTACTTCCCTTGATATTCTTTATTTTTCATTCTTCCAAATTAATTTTGTTACTATTTTTTTCTAGCTCTATAAAGTAGTTTTTGGTAAATTGATTGGTATGGCACTAAATATATAATTTAATTTAGTTAAAATTGTCATTTTTATTATATTAGCGTGACCCAGCTATGAGCAATTGATGTATTTCCAATTAGTTAGATCTGACATAATTTGTGTGAAAAGTGTTTTGTAGTTGTGTTCATATAGGTCCTAGGTTTGTTTTTTCAGTAATTTCCAAATATTTTATAATGTCTACAGTAACTTTAAATGGGATTTTTCTTTCTATCTTTTGCTGTTTAGTTTCATTAGAATTATACAGGAATGCCGAGGATTTATGTGGATTTATTTTATATCCTGCAACTTTGCCAAATTTATTTATTGTCTCAAGTAGTTTTTTATTGATTCTCTAGGATTCTTTAAGTATATCATCTGCAAAGAGTGAAAGCTTGGTCTCTTCTTTGCCTAATTTGATTCCTTCAATTTCTTTTTCTTCTCTAATTGCTACTGCTAACATTTCTAGTAACAGATTGAATAAGAGGGGAGATAGTGGACACTCTTATTTCACCCCTGATCTTATTGTAATGCTTCTAGCATATTCCCATTACACAAAATACTTACTGATGGCTTTAAATAGATTCTACTTATTATTGTAAGGAAGGCTCCATTTATTCCAATACTTTCTAGTGTTTTTAATAGGAATGGATGTTGTATTTCCTCAAAAGCTTGTTCTGTATCTATTAAGATAGCCATGTGGTTTCTGCTAGTTTTATTGTTTATATGACCAATTATACTGATATTTTTCCTAATATTAAACCATTCTTTCATCCCTGGAATAAATCCTACCTGATCAAAGTGTATTATTCTTGTGATAAATTGCTGTAGTCTTTTTACTAATATTTTATTTAGAATTTTTGCAACTACATTCATGAGGGAGATTGGTCTATAATTATCTTTCTCCATTTTATCTCTTCCTGATTTAGGTATCAGTACCATATTTGTGTCATAAAAAGAATTTGGTAAGACTCCTTTGCTAATTTTCCCAAATAGTTTGTAGAATATTGGAATCAATTGATCTTTAAATGTTTCATAGAATTTGCTAATAATTCCATCTGGCCCTGGAGATTTTTTCGTAGGGAGTTCACTGATGTCTTGTTTGATTTCTTTTTCTGAGATGGGATTATTTAAGTAATTTACTTCTTCTTCAGTTAATCTGGGCAACTTATGTTTTTGTAAATATTTATCCATTTCACAAAGATTGTCAAATTTATATGCAAACAATTTGGCAAAATAGTTCCTAATTTTTGTTTTAATTTCCTCTTCATTTTAGGTTGATTTGTCCTTCCCTTTTTAGATATTCATAATTTGGATTTCTTTATTTTTTTTACCATATTGACTAAGGCTCTATCTTTTTTATTCCATAAAACCAGCTCTTAATTTTATTTATTAATTCAACAGTTTTCTTACTTTCAATTTTATTAATTTCTTTTTTGGTTTTCAGTATTTCTTATTTCTTATTTAATTGGGGATTTTCAATTTGTATTTTTTCCCTAGCTTTTTCAATTTAATGTCCAATTCACTGACCTCCCTTTTCTCTAATTTATTCATGTATGCACTCAGGGATATAAAACTTCCCCTAAGAACTGCCTTTGCTGCATCCCACAAGGTTTGGGATGTTGTCTTATTATTGTCATTCTCTTGAATGAAGTTACTGATTGTTTCTATAATTTCTTGTTTGACCCACTCATTTTTTTGGATGAAATTGTTTAATTTTCAAATTAGTTTTTAGTCTATCTTTCCATGGCCCTTTATTGCATATGATTTTTTTGCATCACAATCTGAGAAAGATGCATTTGATATTTCTGCCTTCCTCCCATGAATTGTGAGGTATTATGCCATAGTACATTGTCGATTTTTGAGTATATGTCATGAACTACTGAGAAGAAAGTATATTCCTTTTTATCCCCATTCAGTTTTCTCCAGAGATCTGTCATATCTAGCCTCTATAAAACGATATTTGCCTTCTTAACTTCTTTCTTTTTTATTTTGAGGTTAGATTTATCCAGTTCAGAGAGGGGAAGATTAAGGTCACCACTAGTATAGTTTTGCTATCTATTTCTTCCTCTAATTTCCTTAACTTCTCCTCTAGGAATTTGGAAGCTATATCTCTTGGTGCATATATGTTAAGTAATGATATTGCTTAATTCTTGATGGTGCCTTTTAACAGGATATATTTTCCTTCCTTATCTATTTTAATTAGATCAATTTTTACTTTTGCTTTATATGAGATAAGGATTGCTACCCCTGCTTTCTTTTTTTACTTTAGCTGGAGCATAATATATTCTACTCCAGCCTTTTAACTTTACACTGTGGGTATCTTTATGTTTCAAATGTGTTTCTTGTAGACAGCAAATTGTAAGGTTATGATTTTTAATCCATTCTGCTATCCACCTCTGTTTTATGGGAGAGTTCATCCCATTCACATTCAGTAATGATTACTATCTGTCTCTTTCCCTCCATCCTATTCCCTCCCCTATTTATGTTTTTGTTTCTTCATTCTCCCTTCTCCTTCATAAAGGTTTTCCTTTTGACCACCACCTCCCTGTATCAGCAATGCAATTTTCACAATGCCTACAGAAATTACAGATATGCTGATGTAATTATCAATTGAAAATATATCAGGCTTTCTATATGGGGAATAAGCTAGATCATTTCTTAAAATACCAAAAGACTGAGTCCCAAAACCAGAAAGTCAAAGCCATCAGAATAGTTATGAAATTGGCACAGGTAGATAAAGTAGAAAGCACACACATTCTCAAGCCTTTAAAACAGAACAGGCTACCTCAGGCAAAGGTCCTTCTCTCCCCACTCACAGCAACTACCCAGCATCCAGGAAGCGCGCTCCTAGCAGCTCCGGCCCCTGGCAGTCCTCAGCAGGGATCCTTAGCAGAAATTCTGGCTGACTCAAAAAGGGCTTTGCGCTGCCGCTGCCACTGCCTCTGCTGCTGCTGCCACCATTGCCCCCACTGCTAGCCACCCCAGGAACTCTAGCTTGGCTTCAGTTTCCTCTTGCTCCACCCCTTCCTGCTATGTCAGCAAGTCCAATGGGGCATGGAAGATCTTTAAATCCCATAACCCTTACACTCCCTCAGTGTTCCCTCTCTGTGACCCCCCTATTCTTTACCTACCCTTTCCCCTTACTCCTATTTCCTTCCCTTCTAATCCTCCTGCTTCTTTTCCCCAACCCTTACCCTCCTACTGCCTATAGGACACAATAGATTTTTATAGTTATATAACTTATGTTATTCCCCCTTGGGCCCCACACCAATTAGAGTACATTCATGCAGTGCTGCTCTCTCTCCTTACTTTCCCTCTATTTAATGATTTTTCATGTCTTTTCACATTAGAATCTTGAACTTAACTGATTATGTTGATACCTCTTTGAACCAGAACCAGGGAGAGTAATGTTCAAATGATGTTCCTCTTCCTCTTTCTTTCCCCTCTACTATAGCATGTTTTTATGCATCTTCATATGACATAATTTACCTTTTTCTGCCTCATCCTTTCCTTTTCTCTCATTACAGTCCATTTTAACTCCTTAATAAGGTTTTTTTAATCATCAGATTAGTTCATTTACACCCATACCCTCTATCTACGTATATCCCTTTTAAAGGTCATGATAATGATGCATATATTTCAATATTGACAGTTATCAGCTTCTCATACAAGAATGTAAATATTTGCTCTTTTGCACCTCAAGTTATGTGCATGTATGAGTGTGCATGTGTGTATGTGTGAGTATGTGTTTTCCTTGTTTACCTTTTTATGTCTTTCTTGAATCTTGTAATTGGAGATCAAATTTTCCATTGAGCTCTGGCTTTTTCATCAGGAGTGTCTGGAAGTTCCTTATTTCATCAAATGACCATCTCCTTGCCTGAAAGATTATTCTCAGTTCTGCTGGTAGTTGATCTTTGGTTGCAGTCCTAGCTCTTTTGCCTTGTGAAATATCAAATTCCAATCCCTCAGATCTTTTAATGTAGAAGCTGCTAGGTCCTGTAGTTCCACAATATTTGAATTGTTTCTTTTTGGCTTCTTGCAATATTTTCTCCTTAATCTTGTAATTCTGGAATTTGGCTGCTATATTTCTTGGAGTTTTCAATTTGGGATCTCTTTCAGGAGGAGTTTGGTGAATTCTTTTATAACTATTTTACCTTCTGATTCTAGGACTTCAGGGCAGTTTTTTTACAATCTCTTGGAGGATGTTGTCTAGGATTCTCTTCTCTTCATGACTTTCTGCTCAACCAATAATTTTTAAGTTATGTCTCCTGGATCTGTTCTCCAGGTCAGTTGTTTTTCCAGTGAGATATTTTACATTTTCTTCCAATTTATCTTTTTTTAAATTTTTTCCTTTTCTTTTTTTTTTTAGTTTTTTTTTGGTCGTTATTAATTCATTTATTTACTTTTAGTTTACAAGATTAAGTGCCACAATTCCTTGAGTTCCAAATTTTCTGTCCCTCCCTTCCCTGCCTTGCCCTCCCCCACCCCATGGCAACATACAATCAAGTATAAGATCTGCAAATACTTTCACATTAGACATTAGTCAGGTTATAAAGAAGGACTATATCAGATGGAATGAACAATGGGAAAGAGGACACAGAACCAAGCAAGAAAATGAGCAGGTAGTTTGCTTTAATCTGGATTCAAACTCAATTCTTTCTCTGGATGTATAGATCTCTTTCCATCATGATTCTTTTGGTGTTTACTTATAACCCTGCATTGCTGAAAAGAGTGCAGTCTATCAAAGTTGTTCATCACACATACATTGTGTCTGTAATTGTGTAGAAATGTCTCCTGGTTCTACTCTTCTCACTCAGCTTCAGTTTGTATAAGCCTCTCCAGGTAAATATGAAGTCCATCTGCTCTTCATTTCTTATAGCACAGTATTATTCCATTACATTCATATACCACAACTTGTTTAGCCATTCCGCAATTGATGGCCATTCCCTTAATTCCAATTTTTTGCTACCATACAAAGAACTGCTGCAGCCCCTGCTTGCTCTGAGCTCCCCCTGGCCCAACCCATGTGGGCACTTTCCTGGGCCGGATTCTCCCACACTCCATCTCCCACTGGATTCTATTACTCCAAAATCCATTCAGATTCACTTTTGAAAGTTTAGTGATTGGATTCATGGAGGAGCTAAAAAAAGTTACTGCTTCCATTCTGCCATCTTGGCTCCACCCTCAGAAGGAGAATTTATTAATCAAGCAGTTGGTATATAGCAAAGTTCTCATAGAAATCCCAAACGCATAGCTTTTCTCTCTTTCTCTGTCTCTTTCTCTCTTTCCCTTCCTCCTTCCCTCTGTTTCTCTCTCTCTGTCTCTATCTCTCTGTGTCTCTCTCAATGTGTCTCTTTTTCTCTGTTTCTATCTGGTTTAGTTGGTGGTTGTGTGCAATATTGAAGTAAAAAATACCTGGGTTCAAGTATTTCCCCTCCTCATGTAACTATAAGAAAGTTGCTTGACTTCTTAGTCCTCCAATTAATTCTCTAGAACTTTAAGTTACAGATGAGTTGCTGAGCTATCTCGGCGAATGTAATGCTACACCATGAGTTCCTCACATTGATGAAGTCATAAATGGGGAAGGAAAAATAAATAGATTCATTTTCTTTTCTTTTTTATACCATGGATATTTCCCAATACCAATCCCTTCCACCGAACATACATACATACACACACACGCAGAAAAACATTTAAACAAAATCATATTTGAGAGCCATAGTTCCTTGCTTCTTTCTTCAGAGGAGGGTAATAGACTTTGTCAGCTTTTCTCTGAGACCAACATTGGACACTCTTTTAAGTCTGAGTTCAGCTACTTTTTAGGGTTGCTTTCATCTACATTGTTGTAGTTGTTGTGTATGCTGTCACATGAAACCTCTCTATAATATTCTTCATAATTGCATTTTGATTTTTGTCTCATATTATATGTCCTTTTCAAAGTTCATAACAATCTCTTAAAAGTACCAAGTAGGCTTGTTTCAAAGTTTGTCCAGGAAGCAAAATTTAGAAACATTCTTCTGACACATTAATTACTAGAGTATTCTAATATTTTATGATATTCATTGATTTTCTTCAGGTTGTAGAACTTTTTCTGGCAAAGGAAATTTTCAGTGATTTTTAAAAAAAAGTAAATGGCAAAACATCTTGGAAATTTGAAATTTCCAAACTGTTCTTTTAAAATGAAACTTGGTAATTTGCACTTATATAGAGGTCAATATGATAGTTGCTAGTAATCAACAAACAAGTACATTTATACATTTGTTGCCCTCAGATATTTGACAGATCCTCTCCCCCTTTGCCCCCTTATTTTTACAGGTCTTTTCTCATAAAATTGTAAATAGTGAGAAGTTAAAATATTAGTCTTTATTTGAACATCATATTGATTTAAATAATTACTTGAAAAACTCAAATAGTTTACTGGTTTCCTTTTGATTTATACCAGTCTAAATCTAATTCTTTGTTTAGAAGAAAATGTAGGAAAACATTTTGCTTTCCTCCCTGTTTTTCTTCCTTTAATAAGAAAAAGAAAGGTCATATGGAGGCAAGTAGGGGCTAGATTTAATAAATTGTACCAGTTTGAATTCTATAGCATCAGCCCCCCCTCCCCATTATCCTTTGAACTTTTATGGATTTTCCAGTGTCAAAGTCAGGATCTATTTCTATTAAGTAAGGGTTGCCAGAAAGTTTAAGAAAGAAAAAAAATAACCCTCTAGCCTTAGAGAAGTATGGGGCTGGCAAGGAAAACAATTGAATTCAGGGGAGGGGAGTGCCATACAAGTGAGAGGACTGAACTACTGAGTTTCCCTGGAGACTTACAGTGGCTACCTGAGACCTTTAATGGCAAGCAAAGAAGTAGTTAACACCTTGTTTCAGGTATTTAATTATTTAGCACCTTGTTTCAGTTCAAGTTTCTTTTAAGATTTACTCATGATTATATCAAATCTTTGTTAAGAAACAAAACTTGAGAACCCCACAGCTTGTGAACCCTAGAACTTGTGAACTCCTATTGCTGATGCCACAGGAAGGGGGGGGGGAGCTAATGACCACATATAAGGGAAGCCCAAGCTGGAAAGAGCAGAACTGAGAAGAGAACTCTTGTGGTAGTAGAGTTGAGAAGGAGAAAACTTGTGGTATCCCAGCGTTCTGTGTTTGTCTATTCTGTCTGTGTTGATTTTTGTTTGTGATACTTTGTACAGAAGCCCCAGAACCTTACTGGAAGCCCTGAAAGAGGACTTTCTGGTTGTCTGTTTACAGAAGTCCTGGAGGAGGGTTTTTGGAGGTCCTGGAGGTTTTTGGAGGTACTGATGATTTGTGTGGACCTCTTGGACCTTGTTTGTGGGTCTCTGTTGATCCCTGTGTTGATGATTTGTGTTGAACTCATGGACTTTGTTTTTGGGTTGATTTCTATGCTGATGATTTGTGTTGACATCTTGGACCTTGTCTGTGGGTCTGTGTTGATTTCACAGGCAGATGGTGAATTGATGAGGGTGTCAGCAATGTGTATGGATATTATTGTGACTCTGTGAAGCTTTGTCTTCCCAGAAACAAGAACTGTGAAGGACTTGTAGTGGACTGGACACTGTGAACTTCAATATGGAATGGGAACTGAAAAAAGAACTGGATGAGGAGCTGGACAAATAGCTGAGAGCTTCCTGTCTTTGTTTTGGTTTTGGTTTTGCTTTCTGGAGGGGGAAAGGTAGAACAATTGGGTTAGGTGACTTGCCCAAGGTCACAAGCTAGTTTTATATTAAGTGTCTGAAGTCAGATTTAAATTCAAGTCCTCCTGACTCCAGGGCTGGTGCTCTATTCACTATGCCACCTAGCCACCCCAAGCTGCCTGTCTTTGAATCCAGTGGTCAGAAACTGGGACCATGGAAGCTAAGAATCATCTTAGGGTCAAGATGAAATAGACCTCTCCTTGAGTAATTGATGCTGACTGAGATGATCATGATTTACTGTGGCCTACGAGTGGAGAACTTTGACCTTTGTACTTTGTGTCTCTTAAGGAGGCTTGCTCCTTAAGGATGACTGAGTTAAGGACTTACTGAATGATATCTTTTGTTTAAAACTATGTGGCCACTTTGGTGAAAACTATGTGACCACTTTAGTGATAACTTGTTATGTCATAATATTGTGAATGCTGTACTTTGGTTTCTGTGAATATTTTGCTTTAATTTACTGATGAATAAATAGAGGGTTCGCCATACTATGTAATCAGAATTTTAAAGCTGTTCACAGCAGCAGTCCTCTGGGAGGCTCTTTGTGCTTGGCTTTATGCACCTTTACAAGTGTAGAGGTCTACCTGTCATAGACACGAATTCATCTGTCTGTTCTGCCTGTCTTTCTCTCTCCAATTGTTTGTTTATTCTGAAGACATATGCCCTTCTTCTGCCTTGTATTCTCTTTACTGTGTCTTGATCAGTCCCCTTTCATGAATACTCCCCGTATAGGATTCATCTCTCCCCCAATTACCTCAGGAATGGGAAACAAATCAGACTGTTATGTGAGCTGTTTGTTCTAGGAATAGCCATGACCCCTTAGCTGATCCAGCTCTTCTTCCTCAGGAACAGCCTGAAGCATGAATCCAGGAATCCCCCCAGATGCCCAAAGATTCCCAGTTACTTATGTATCCCAATAAAGATGACCCTGTCCTAAGCAGCACAATGACATTCTTGGTTTTATCCTTTCCTTGCCTCTTCTCAGTCCTCCTTTGTAGATGATAGTCCCAGACCTAGTGTGTATATGGGAGTGCTGGTGGCCCATTCTGGTTTGCAGGTGTCTGACAACCTTAGCGTGAGGTTCTCTTTTGGGTATTTTCAGTTGAGCCTCATATTCTTCCCTTTGGGGCTTTTTCCTTCAATCCACTGAAAAAGAGGACTTATGCTTTTAGCATTGATTAGTTCATAAATACTTATGCAAATCCCTTTTAGTCCAAGCAGTGATGAGAAACTCTTTTTATTTAGAAAATAAAGGTGCATACCACTTTTTTTCCCATTCCCCCTATCAGGGAAACCCTTTTGTAACTGATGGGAAAACCGTTAGCTCAGAAACTGAAATCATCCAATTGTTTATTGATAACTGGAACTCAAGAGGGACCCTGGACAAATAGGAATGCTTAACATGAAAAATACACTTTTACTGATTTTTTTTTCATCAACATTTCTTCTAGTATTCTCCTCCCATCCTACCCTCTCAGAATCATTGCTTAACATTTTCTGACCTGGCGTAACTGTGTTATGTAAGCACTGAGAAGGGAACCATTGCCTTGCAAGTTTGTGGAAGTCACTCTTGGAGGTCAGAGGATTGAATACAGTACTAGAAAGGAATCTTAGAAATCATGTCATATAACCCCTATCCCACAAAATTGTGCAGAGGCAGAAACTGAAAGATAAACAGTAAAGTTACTTGCCTAAGGCCAGCCAAAGTAGTAAGAAGGAAAGATAGGTTTTATACCTAGAGCCTTTAATTCCAAATTCAGGGTTCTTTCCCCTGTACCAAAGCACAAAGAATGTTAGAATAATTTTCTACATTAGAAATTGGGTAAGTTGGACTTGGTTGTTTCAAAGGTCCCTTTCCACTCTTATCTTCTGTAGTAGAGATATAATAACTTTCTTCTTAAACAGGGGAAAGGGGCTCAGTCACCTAAGACCCCTGTACATAAACCCTGTGTGTGTCAGGATTGATTGTGTATTCTATTGTCTTTCCTTTTGACTCAAGAGAATTTTCTCCTTTTCTGAAAGTACTTGAGGATCCCATTTAAAAGCTAGAAAATCTGGTTCATTCTCAGACAGGTTTTGGGGTCAGAGAGATAATATTGTTTTGGCTGAGGCTCAAGTTCTTGTGTATCTGTCATTCAAAGGACTATGGAAAAATTCCATTATGATGAAAAGTTCAATGGTCCACTGCAAAACATTTCATTAGAGAAAAAGAAAGAAAACTGCTGTGCCAGATTTTTCACTTCTTTTAGCTATACCTAGTTGAAGTCGAATTTATTATTGCAAAGGATAACTGTTTCCAGGCAAACCTCATTCAAAAATTACAAAAGGAATACATTTTATTTTTACATTACTTGAAGTTCATTTCTGGCTCCCCCACCCATTTCCTTTTGACATGCTTAATTCAGGAGTCATCTTCTTCGTGAAGTCTTTTAAAAATTTCCCTGTTCTTTTTCTCTATCTTGCACCCACCCACCTTTATCTCTGTGTCTCCTTTCCAGTCTTTCTATCTTTCTGTCATCTCACTTTCTCTGTTTCTCTCTCATTAAAATTACTTAATATTGTTTTGTATGTGCTTTATATTTTTATGTTGAATTCATCCTTCTCCTACCTTATCCCCATCTAAATATGGGAATATAAAATTCATGAGGGCAGTGGCTATTTCCCTGGGTGGGAAGGAGAGTATCAGGTGGTTTTAATAAATGTTTGATGAATTGATTTGAATAAGCTGACTGGGTCATTTTTATTTTTAAACTACCCCTTCTCTTTCATGTATTTTCCATTTTGGATGCTTTATCATGGTATAAATGTAACTGTGTCTCAACAATTGAAATGTAGAATTTAACTTTTGTCAGGTCTTCGGAGTAAGATAAATTTTATTGTTGGCCTGTTGATGGACCATAATTCTGTATTCTGAGGATTAGCCTAACCATTGCAAGAGTGACTTATCAGGTTGGCCAAAAGACAACCCCAGGAGCCCTTAGAAACCACCTATAAAGATGCAATGTAATGGTAATACTTATACCATTAAGTCTCAAATCCTTGAATTATAGAATTAAGTATATTAAATAAATTCCTGCTTTTGTTATCTTTGACAATAGTTTTCATGATTAAAAAGGATTTGAAGATCTATGTGATAACTTTAATATTTTTGCATTTCTATATCATTCCTATTCCATTTACCCTGACTTGATGGTCTAGTTCACAGCTATGTAGGACTGCTTGATCATATGTAAATCATACTCTTCAAGAAGCTCTCAGCCATTATAATTATTGTTTTGTCTTTCTTGTTTTATTTTTCCATGTTTATGGAAAAGTGATGACTTACAAAACAAACTGCTGCATTGTGTTTAGTGACTAATTGGCATTTTCAAGGATTGTCATGTCTCGTTATCCCAAGTACCTTATCCAGATTCCAGTCTTAGTTGAACTTTTCTCATTTATAGTGTGAGGACTAAGATTTAGGGTTTACATTTTTATGATTAGATGTCTTCCTGATGAAAGATTGAGATGTGTTTTACTTAAGCTATTAAAGCTTAAAACTGTGACAAGATATTTTGGGCACTCTGTAAGTGACTCTGGCTCCTTGCTTTCTATTTTTTTTTATTTTTTCTATTTAAATTTTATTTTTTAAATTTAAATTCTATTTAAATTTTTATTTTTTCTATTTAAATTTTCTATTTTATTATTTTTATAACATAGTTTGTAATATTAATAGTATTATAGCTGGCTTACATAGGGCAGATACAAAAAAATGGCAGATACAAAAATATTTATAGCAGCTCTTTTTGTGTTGGCAAAGAACTAGGAATGAAGGGGATGCCCATCAATTGGGGAATGGCTGAAAAAGTTGTGGTATATGAATGTAATGGAATACTATTGTGCTATAAGAAATGAGGAGCAGATGGACTTCATATTTACCTGAAGAAGCTTGTATGAACTGATTCTGAGTGAGAAGAGAACCATGATAAATTTGTACACAATTACAGACACAACATAAGTATGTGACCACCAACTTTAATAGACTGGACTCTTCTCAGTAACGCAGGCTTATAAGTCAACTCCAAAAGACCATGATGGAGAGAGATGTCTACATTCAGAGAATGAAATATAAAGAAGAGAGCTTGAATGCAGATTGAAGCAAACTACCTGCTCTCTTTGTTCTTCTTGTTTGGTTGTGTTTCTCTTTCCAATTGTTCATTCCATCTGATACAATCCTTTATAACCTGACTAATGTCTAATGTGAAAGTATTTGCAGATCTTATGTTTGATTTTATGCTGCCGTGGGTGGTGGGAGGGGAGGGAGAGGGAGAAAATTTGAAACTGAAGGAATTGTGGAACTGAATCTTGTAAACTAAAAGTAAACAAAGAAATTAATAAAGACCAAAAAAAAAAAAAGAGAAAAAGATATCACTTGTCTTACAGAGTCGCTGTCAGAATCAAATGGAACAACACATATAAATCACTTTGTAAATTTTAACGCACTGTATAAATTTTGGTTGTCATGATTTTTTTTATTATTTCTATGTTGCTTGAATAATACAGAGATTCTAAAAAGACTTTTCTGATGAAGTCTACTTACATTTATTGTTTCACTATTTTGTGTTCCCTTGGAAGTTGTGTATGTAGTGTGAGTTATCTTTTGTATACTTTTTTTTCTAGTTATTTCAAGTGTCATCTCCTCAACTAGATACTGGGTAACTATTGTATTTAATTCCTTTCTGAATACACTGTAGTGTAGAATATACCATAAGTATTCAACTAATACTTGGTAAATAATTAAATAATTCAAAATGTTTTAAATGTAAATATTTAATTTAAATACTTAAATAAAAATTTAAATTTAAAATAATTTTAAAATTAAAATAATTAAAATAAAATAATTAAATTAAATAAATTAAAAAAACATTAATTTCCACAAGATTTTGAGTTAGAATTTTTCTCCCTGTCTCTCCCTTACACATCAAACCAAAACAGCAATCCCACTGAATAAACCCTCCCCCAATCTGTTCTCTCATATATCCTTCCCCATTCCCCCTCTAACTTTCTAGTAGGGCAAGATGGATCACCATACCCCAGTGCCTGTATATCTTATTTCCCAGTAGTGTGTAAAAATAATAACCTTAATAAAAACAATTTTAAATATTTGATTCTAAAACTTTGAATTCCAGATTCTTTCCCTTCTTCACATGTCACCCACCATTACTGGGAAGATAAGTAATTCAATACAGGTTGTACATATATAGTTACACAAAATATTTCCATAGTGGATATATTATAAAAGAATGATTATATTTCCCTCCATTCTATCCTGCTCCCCCCACTTGTTCTATTTTCTACTTTAACCCTGTCCCTTTTCAAAAGTGTGTGCTTCTAACTACCCTTGCCCCCAATCTGCCCTCCCATATATCATTGCACCTCATATCCCCTTTCCTACTACTTTCCTATAGGGTAATATACCCAATTTAGTGTGTATGTTATTCCCTCCTTAAGCCAAATTTAATGAGAGTAAGGTTTAACCATTCCCCTTTGCCTTCCTCTTCTTCCCTTCCACTGTAACAGTTTTCTCTTGCCTCTTTTATATGAGATAATTTACCGTAGTCTGTTTCTCCCTATCTCCTGTCATAGTATTGCTCTCTCAACTCTTAATTTTATTTTTTATATATCAGCCCTTCCTATTCAACTGATCCTGTGCCTTTGTCTATGTATACTTGTATATATATATATATATATATATATATATATGTATATATACACATTC
This sequence comes from Petaurus breviceps papuanus, assembly GCF_028583685.1. NCBI lineage: Eukaryota > Metazoa > Chordata > Mammalia > Diprotodontia > Petauridae > Petaurus > Petaurus breviceps. The sequence goes on from NW_027185653.1 coordinate 1,633,135, forward strand.
ACATATGTATTTATACACACATATACTCTCCTATATAAACATATATGTATGTATACAAATAAACACAGACACACATACACAAAGACACAAACACACATTTGTATTTGTTTAACTGTTCTCAAAATAAGAAAAGTTTCATAAGTTAAAATTATCATTTTTTCATGGAAGAATGTAAATAGTTCAACTTCAATAAGTTCCTTATGATTTCTTTTCCCTGTTCACCTTCTCATGCTGCTATTTCTTCTTGTATTTGAACATCAAATTTTCCATTCAGCTCTGGTTTTCCATCAAGAATGCTTGAACGTCCTCTATTTCATTGAATGATCATATTTTCCCCTGAAACATTATACTCAATTTTGCTGGGTAGGTGATTCTTGTTTTTAATCCCAGCCCTTTTGAGCTCTGGAATATTGTATCCCCAGTCCTTTGATCCCTTAATGCAGAAGTTGCTAAGTCTTGTGTTATCCTGATTATGTTTCCACAATACTCAAATTGTTTCTTCTTGGCTGCTTGTAATATTTTTTCTTGACCTGGGAACTCTGGGTGCTGGCTGTGATATTCCTTCGAGTATTCTTTTTGGGATCTTTTTCAAGAGGTGATTGATGAGTTCTTTCAATTTCTATTTTGCCCTCTGTTTCTAAAATATCAGGGCAATGTTCCTTGAGAATTTCTTGAAGGATGATTTCTAGGTTGTGTTTTTGATCATGGTTTTCAGGTAGTCCAATAATTTTAAAATTCTCTCTCCTGGATCTAATTTCTAGGTCAGTGGTTTTTCCCATGGGATATTAAACATTGTCTTCTATTTTTTCATCTGTTTGGATATGTTTAATAGTATCTTCATTTCTCATAAATCATTAACTTCCATTTGCTACAATCTAATTCTGAAGGAACTATTCTCTTCAGTGAGTTTTTGTATTTCCTTTTCCTTCAAATTCGACTTTTTAAGTCATTCTTCTCCTCATTGGCTTTTTGGGACTCTTTTGCTGTTCAAATTAGTCTGTTTTTTAAGGTGTTATTTTCTTCAGTCAGGTTGTTGAAACTATTTTTATGATTTTCTTGCATCATTTTCATTTTTCTACCCAATTTTCCACTTCTCTTATTTGGTTTTCGAAATCTTTCTTGAGCTCTTCTATGGCCTGTAATTAGTTCATATTTTTCTTGGAAGCTTTTGGTGGAGAAGTTCTGACTTCATTGGCTTCCTCCTGTTCCATGCTTTGATCCTTTTTGTCTCCCCAAAATGATCAAATTTGAATTCCTCTGCTTGCTTTGCTTCTTTTGCTTGCTCCTGTCATCACTCAATTACTTGAATTTTGAGCTTTTTTTTGCCACAGCTAAACTCTGCTTCCAGAGAGGAGAATTTTTCCCATAATCACTGAGGTTTTTTACAGCTGCTGGAGCTATTAATTGGCTGCTCCCTCTGAAGCCTGAACTGGCTCTGGCACCTGGTCAGCCACCCTAGGACCTCTACCCTAGACAGCAATCCAGATCCAATCAGGGTAAACCAAGAACGATTACCCCAGAGAATGTTTGGTCCCTCTACAATCTGCAGGCCATGAGCTCTGAAGCTGCCATGTGTAGGCTGCTGCATGGTCTCTGAACCTTAGCCACTTCTCCCTCCAGGTATCACAGGTTGGACCATGCTCCCAGACTCCCTGTTCCGTCTCACTTTGTCTTTGGCATCTATGAGTTGATAATTCTGGAAGCAGCCACAGCTACTGGTGATCAACTCTCCTGAAGTCTCTCTAGTTGTGACTGATTGGGCAGCCCTAAGGCTAAAACCTGGGCTCAGGCAGGGCTGGGCTCAGCTCCCAGTACACTGCAATGAACGCTTCCTGCCATTCTGCCAGACTGTCTTCAGCAGAACCTTTGTTTTCTCTTTTACTTTGTGGGTTCTGTAGCCCTAAAGTTTGTTTAAAGTCATTTTTATAGGTAGTTGAGGTGGTTATGGAAGGGGCAAATGGAATTTTTCTGCTTCTATGCCACCATCTCAGTGCCTCCCCCCACCAATGCTCTTTCCACAGCTACCACAGGGGCCTTAGAGGCCATCAAATTCAAACCTCTCATTAGACAGGGGAAAAACTTTATCCCCAGGCAACTGAGTGAGACAACTTGCCCCAGACTACATAGCTAGTAATTGGCAGAATTGAAGTTAGTTTTTCTGACTCTGCTATGCTATACAATCAAGGGGAGATTCAAAGAATCTGACTACTTTTGAGGGATTTGATAGTAAAGTTCGATTTTTTTTTTGGGTAAGGATTGTACATGAGCAATATTCAGATTCTATCAGGCTATGTGGTATACTCAGAAGGCATTAGGAAGGGGAAACAAAGTAAGAAAGGAGATGGATAATGAAAACAAATAAACAAAGAAGTAAACAAAAACAAAAGAAAGCCATAAAATTACAATGTGAAAAATGTTTTTGTATAGCATTTGGCTTGAGAAACCCAAATACTTTATGACCTCAATATGATTATATATTCATAATTCTACTGTGCATTTTAAGCAACTGAAAGATGAGTTATCCCTAACTAGGATGATGTAACTGAGCATCTATTTCATGGCTTTTAAGCCTTCAGTAGCATAGTAACAACTGAACTTAACACATAAGTAGAATGAATAAATAATTTAAATAGGTTGTTATCAGTGGCACCTTGTTCCTAGCAATACCCTTTTCTTTTCCTCTTACTTGTCCCAGAAGTCCTTTATTTTTCACACATGGCCTCAGGATGTCCCTGAGGAGCTGATTTGAGTTCCTTTTTCATGATATTTCCCCCAGACACATGAAAAATTGCTAGTGAGAGCTCTCAGAATGGGTTCTGTAGTTGTGTGGATTTCTAACCCTACCTAACACAGAAGACACACTAGGAACAGAAGTCGTTTTATATTCTGATACTCTCTGTGTGACCCTAGGTAAGCCACTTGAATTTGTAAGCTTTTTCATCTACAAAATGAGGATAATATTTCTTTCATTCCCATCTGAGTTATGGTGCAGAAAGCATTTTTTAGTCTTAGGATATTGTAGAACTATGAACCATATTTTAAACAACTTTTCTCTTTATTAAGCAACATCTGGTAGAACATGCACATGTGATTTTTTTAATAAGATACGGTCTTCTTCTTCTCCCATCTCTTTGCCTAATACTGTTGGCTTCCAAGAAAACAGTATGAAAATCTCTTTGATTTGGAACAAGGTACACCAACAGTTCAGAAGCTTTAGCCTGAAATTGGCTTTCCAACTGAAGTGTTTAAGACTAGTCTGGAGCATGGGGGAAAAACCCAACAACTTCACACCTGCTCTATTGTTCTTCTACAGGGCCTCAGAAATAATAAGAACCTTTGTTGCTTCTTATAACTCAGTTACGTATTTATTGTGTTCATGTATATCAAGAAAAAGGAATAGAAATTTGGAAGCTTAAATGAACTTCACACAGGCCACAACAACTTCTAATTGTATCATATACATCCACATATTCTTTAAAAATACAAAACAAAACAAAACAAAAGTCAAAAATCTTAATTTATAAGAGACCCTCTCTTACACTCAGCAAGAGGAAAGATTTGTCTTTTAAAATAGAATTTATTTTCAATCCTTTGTGCTTCCAAAACTTTCTTCAATTGCTTTTCAAGGAGGCAATTTTTATTTGGTACATTTTTCACACAGCCTTTGCAAAACTTAACTTTGGGGCTAAGGTCATGCAAGAAATCATTTAGCTCTGAAAAGGACAACTTTTCTGTGATGTAGGAGTGGAGAATAGGGAAGTTTTGGGTAAGATGATTTTGACAGCACATGGGATCCTAGCTCCAGATCAAGAAAGGACTTTAAAAAATATTGAATCCAATTTTCTCATTTTGTAGATGACTGAACTGAGGCCAAGAGAGGTTGAAATGCTCCTCACTTCTGTCTCTTGGCTTTCCTAGATTTTTTTCAAGTCACAGCTCAAATCCCACCATCACAGGCCCAGTCTCCCCCATTGCATGTGCCTTTACCTACAGATCACTTCCCATTTACTCTATATCTTGTATAGACATAGTTCTTTTGATGTTAATACTTCCATCAGAATGTAAGCTATTTGAGGGCATGGACTATTTTCATGTTTCTTTATATGCCCGCATTTAGCATATTGCCTAGCACTTAACAAATGTTTAATAAGTGCTTTTGATTGATGAATTGTTATATGACTTGCCCAAGGTCACACAAGCAATAAATAACAAAATTGAAATTTGAGCTCTGGGCCTCTAAATCCAAATCCGAATCCAGAGTTCCTTCTGACATAACACTTCATAGAAGTCAGGTTATATTCTTAACTCTAATAGTGGAAAATGTGGTGATAGGTTTTAAATGGTCTGGTTTTAAAGAAGTAATTAAGTTCAGGCAGTATAAAAAAGGAACAAATGCATAATTAAATTATTAATAGTATGTTATAGCAGTAAAAGATGTTTGTATATTGTAATTAATTTGAGATGAAAGATGAGTCAAATGGGGTTACTAGATCTTCAGGGTTATCTAAAAGTGGGTGTGTCTGTTCTTAATTTGTCACTAAATAAAATGGAAAGCACCTATGCTGGTATTTTGAACCTTGGGAAGTTGCCTTTGCTTGGCATTACACTTGTTTGATTTCTTTTTCTGAGATGGGTTTATTTGAGTAATTTACTTCTCCTTCAGTTAATCTGGGCAGTTTATATTTTTTTAAATATGTATTCATTTCACTAAGATTGTCAAATTTATGTTCATACAATTTGGCAAATACTTCCTAATTTTTGTTCTAATTTCCTCTTCATTTTAGGTAGATTTATCTTTTTCATTTTTGGTACTCATAATTTTTTTTCTTTCTTTTTATCATATTGACTAAGGGTCTATAAATTATTTTCATTTTTTCCCCTAAAACCACCTCTTAGTTTTATTTATTAATTCAATATTTTTCTTACTTTCAATTTTATTAATCTCTTCTTTAGTTTTCAGTATTTCTGATTTAGTATTTCATTGGGGATTTTCAATTTGTTCTTTTTCTAGCTTTTTCAATTTTGTGCCCAATTCATTCACCTCCTTTTCTTATAATTTATAGATGTATGCACTCAGGGATATAAAACTTCCCTTAAGAACTGCCTTTGCTGCATCCCACAAGATTTGGTATGTTGTTTCATTATTGTCATTTTCTTGAATGAAATTACTGACTGTTTGTAAAATTTCTTCTTTGACCCACTCATTCTTTAGGATTAAATTGATTAATTTCCAATTAATTTTTAGTCTATCTTTCCATGGCCCTTTATTGCATATGAGTTTTATTGCATCATGATCTGAGAAAGATGCATTTAATATTTTTCTGCCTGTCTGCACTGAATTGTGAGGTTTTTATGTCCTAGTACATGGTCGATTTTTATGTATATGCCATGAACCGCTGAGGAGAAGATATATTCCTTTTTATCCCCATTCAATTTTCTCCAAAGTTCTATCATATCTAGCCTCTCTAAAATTCTATTCACCTCCTTCCCTTCTTTCTTGTTTATTTTGAGGTTAGATTTATCAAGTTCAGAGACGGGGAGATTAAGGTCTTCCACTACTATAGTTTTGTTATTTATTACTTCCTCTAATTCCTTTAACTTCTCTAGGAATTTGGACACTATACCACTTGGTGCATATATGTTAAGTAATGATATTGCTTCATTCTTGATGATGCCTTTTAGCAGGATATAGTTTCCTTCCTTATCTCTTTTAATTAGATCTATTTTTGCTTTATCTGAGATAAGGATTGTTACCCCTACTTTTTTTTTTTACTTTATCTGAGACATAATATATTCTACTTCAGCCTTTTACCTTTATCCTGTGGTAAACTCTTTGTTTCAAATGCATTTCTTGTATACAGCATATTATAGGATTAGGATTTTTAATCCATTCTTCTATCTGCCTCTGTTTTATGGGAGAGTTTATCCCATTTACATTTACAGTAATGATGACTATCTCTCTTTCCCTCCTTCCCATTCCTTCCCCTGCTTAGGTTTTTGTTTCTTCCTTCTCCCTTTCCCTCCTTAAGAGTTTTCCTTTTGACCACCACCTCCCTCAGTGTTCCCTCCCTGTGACCCCCCTTCTTTACCTACCCTATCCCCTTACTACGATTTTCCTCTGCTCTAATTCCCCTCTTTTATCCCCCTGTTACCCTCCTACTGACTATAGGACACAGTAGATTTTTGTACTTATCGGAGTATGTTCTTTCCCCTTTGATTCCAAACCAATGAGAGTAAATTTCATAGAGTGCTCCTCTTCCACCCTCTTTTCCCTCTATTTAATGAGTTTTCCTGTCTTTTCCATTAGAATCTTAAACTTAACTGATTATGTTGATCTCTCTTAGAAGCAGAACCAGTGAGAATAATTTTCGAATGATGTTCCTCTCCCTCTTTCATTTCCCTCTATTGTAGTGTGTTTTAATACCTCTTCATATGATATAATTTACCTGTCTCTGTCTTATCCTTTCCCTTTATCCCATTACAATCCCTTTGACCCCCTTAATAAGTTTTTTTATCATCAGATTAGTTCATTTATAACCACATCCTCTATCTATGTATAACCTTTTTAAAGGTCATGATAATCATATAAATTTTGATATTGACTGTTAACAGCTTCTTATATCAGGATGTAAACATTTTGCTCTTATGGCATCCCAAGTTATGAGCATGTGTGAGTGAGTGTTCATGTGTGCATGTGTGTATGTGTCAGTGTATGTTTTCCTTGTTTACCTTTTATGTCTTTCTTGAGTGTTGGAGATCAAATTTTCCATTGAACTCTGGCTTTTTCTTCAGGAAAGTCTGGGAGTCCCTTATTTCACTAAATGACCATCTCCTTGCCTGAAAGAGTAAGCTGTTTTGCCTGCTTCACCATTTCTGCTCCAGGGAATTAAAGGCTCAACCAAGCCACAAACAAAGTCTCAGCATCCCAGTCATGGTTCCTCAGTCACCTGGCCTCCTGGCCTCCTGGGCTCCTGGCCAGAAGAAGCTCCACCACCACAAGCTCCCAGGAAATTCTGGTTCAGTTCTCCATTCTTCTGTAGCTACTGTGCCACAAGATGTTAGTCTCAAGAAATTCTGACTGTGCCTCTCTGGGGCTTTTCTTATATACACAGTATTAGCTACTTCCTTTTTCAACCAACTTCTTCCTGTTATGTCAGCAACAGGAGACAGGAGTTCAAACCTTCTGTTTTCCCAACAGAGGCTTGATCAGTTACTAAGTGTTAATTACCTGCTACTTTTGCCAACACAAAGGGATCTTCAAATTCAAAATTACATTACCATTTATAGACCTTTCCTCTTCAGAACTCTCCAGTTTCTACCCAATTAACAGTTTGTGCCTTTTCCAATTAACATATATGACATTCTTCTGCTATCTGTTTTAACAGTGAATGAGAGATATTATTTCCTTGATCTTGGGCCCACCAGTGGGTGGCCTCTACCCCCAAGTGGCCCGCCATTTGGTGGACCCATTTTGCTAATACTGGAGCATCACTTGTCAAAGTAGGGACAACATATTCAGTAGCAATCTTCGCCAGTCAATCAGCATGAGCATTGTACTCACATTCTGGGGTAGTGAGGGTCACATGAGCATCTATATGAAACACTGACGAGTGAGTGACCAAGGACATGTCCCATATATCTTCCCATAATTCTTTGCCCCAGACTTGTTTGCCATGAATTTCCCAATTTTGATTTTTGCACATGGGCATCCATGTAGCAAACCCATTAGCTACCTCCCATGAATCAGTGAATATATGACACTGTCCTCCTTGTTCTATTTTGTATTGCTTGATGTATTGCCATAAGTTAAGCATATTGACTGAGTTGGCACATGTAGTTAATGTAGTAAACACACGCATTCTCAAGCCTTCAAAACAGAACAGGCTACCTCAGGCAAAGATCCTCTTCCCTTCACTCACTTCCCCACCCCTTCCTGCTATGTCCTTGGTTGATCCTTGGTTGCATTCCTAGCTCCAATCCATCAGATTTTTTAATGTAGAAGCTGCTAGGTCCTATGTAATTCTGACTGTAGTTCCATAATACTTGATTTTTTTTTTTCTTTTTGGCTGCTTGCAGTGTTTTCTCCTTAAACTTGTAATTCTGGACTTCGGCTGCTATATTTCTTGGAGTTTTCAATTTGGGATTGCTTTCTTCAAAAGAGTCTGATTCTTTTGATAACTATTTTACTTTCTGATTCTAGGACTTCAGGACAGTTTTTTTGACAACCTCTTGGAGGATGTTGTCCAGGCTGTTTTTTTTTTTTCCTCATGTCTTTCCGGTAGACCAATAATTCTTAGGTTAGGATTCTATTGTCTGTGGTCTTGCCTTTGCAAGTTGTTTCTGGCCCAGTGTAATTGCATATTTCCTGGCCTTTAAAGTGTATTTCTGCTCCTGGGGTACAGAGGGCTCTGACCCAAGCTTCTCAGGCTGGGAGCTTGGTGCCTGGGTGTTGACTTTGTGTGCTGTAGCCTCTGGGTGTCTAGGCTGTGGCCAAGGTGTAGCAGCAAGCACCCCAGCATCCCCAGGGTGGCTTCCAACACAGGTTCTTAGATATGCTTTGCTAAAGGAAAGCAACTCAAAATGGGTTAACAAGCTTACTTTAATCAGTCAAACATATATCATTTACCTAGTTCAGAGGAAAAAGGTTATCAAGACAGAGAAACAGATCAAGCAGACCGGTTTCCAAACTGTACAACCATTACATACATACCAAATCACACTTACCATCAACATCTGGGTTTTTCAAAGCCGGGGGGGCTCTCAACAGCTTCCCAGAGTATCATCTGAACAAATCACACAATATTTCTCAAAGTGAGTGCCAAAACAAAGCCTTACATCAGGGTTTATATAGCTTTCTCCTGGGTCAGAGAATGTAGCAACCCTCTTGACCCACTGCCCAATCAAAAATTATCTCCTGAGAAACAAGCCTCTCACCACAGGCTCCAGGTGCAGTTTAACCTATGGGCAGGGAAGATCTCAAAAATTTACATTCCCATTACACAAAGCCAGGAATCTCAGTGTTTCCCTTGAGTTACCCTGAGGATCACAGAGTAATCTGTGGGGGAGGGTTGGTCTGGCCACTTCAGTTTTCTGCCTCTATGCCCCTGGGCTACAGCTCAGGTAGGCTCTTGCTGGTCAGGTGAGGTGGGGCTTGTTGGGACCCCTCCTGCCCTTCACCTCAGACTTCTTACTGCCTCAGCTGCACCCTTTCTCTGTGACTCCTAAGCCTGAGGCTATTTCCACTATTTCAGGATTTTACTCTGGGTGGGACATTTATCTCTGGGTTTTCTAGGTCAGGGAGAGTGAATCAAAGCAGCTAGAGTTTACTTTGCCATTTTAGCATCTGGAAAATCAGGTTGTTGATTTTTAAACTTCTGGTCTGGGGGCTGATAGCCCCAAGAAAAGCTGCTGTCTCTGCTGGGGGCCCCGTGCTTTCTCTTATCCAGCTCTGATAGATCCTCCTGTCCTGTGGTGGGAGGCTGGTGAGATATGGCTGTGAATTGCCCTTGGGGTGGGTGAGTCCACTGGCTGGAGCTCCTTCTCACTCTGCTGCAATCTGCTCTCTACTCCATGCTGGTGCAGCCCCCAGGTTCTCAGTGCTTCCCCTGCCCAGACAGATGTGGGCATTTTCCTGGGCTAGATTCTGCCATGCTCCTTCTTCCACTGGATTCTGTCACTCTAAATTCCATTCAGATTCACTTTTTAAAGTTTAGTGATGGGATTCAAGCAGGAGTTTAGAAAAGTAACTGCTTAGGTTTCAAAGTTTTGGCTTCACCCCTCCACCATTTTTTTTTCAGATGAGAAAACAGTTTCAAAGGATTTAAAAGAATTGTCCAAGGTTATGTAATTGGTAACAAAGATAAAATTGAACCCAGATCTGACAGCAAGTCAAGTGAGTATTACCTTTTATTCCGCCTAGCATTCTACACACAGCTTAGAATAAAAGAAACTACCTTTTTGCCGCTGTATTGAGATATAGCAATTCTCCTTTGTATAAATTGTAAAGGCAAGCTTCTTCCTATCTCTCTGCCAATATTTTTTCTTATGTCCCAGGAAGTCCTAATGTGAAGAGCAAGCCTTTATTTGCTCTATTTTTTGGAAGAGTCCTTGGATTAAAAAATGTAAAATCCTGTCCCAAACTAATCTGAACAAGTCAATGTGTACAACATGAGGCTTTGGGGAGGAGGAGGGAGTAGTACTTTTCTTTTCTTATAGGCATTATATAAAATATAACTCTTGGTTTCCCCCTGGATTTAAGTGACTGTATGCACAATGGAAATCTGACCTCTTAACACAAACCAGCAAGCCTAGAAGTGTTTCTTTTGACAGGCAATTTTTGAAGTCCATTAATTACAATGACAACTGACATATTTATATATGTGAAGGAACCACAGTATATTTATTTCAGGTTTTATTTTAGTTCATCTTACAGGCTATTGACAGAGACTTGAGGGTGAGGCCAAATGTGGCATAGAAAAGGAGAAAGACCCAAATCAGACATGAATATTTATTGACAGTAAGCAAAACAGCTAGTCTGTTGTTTGTCTTTTTACTGGACTGGATATTTGCTTCCTATTAATCTTTTAGGATATATTCTTCCTTTGTTGAATACATTATTAAAAAGATTGCAGACATTCTGCTAGCATTGCTTGCTCTTCCTCAAGCTAGTAATGAAGCAATGGGTTAGATGTAGTTAAAATAAGCTATATTTATTTTCTTGTTTAGTCTAGCCTTAAAATGAAGCAAAACATCTTTTGAATAATACTGATTTTTTGATCGTTGAAATGTAGATCTTAATTTTATTTCCTAAAGAATGATCTCAATTATTCCTTTAAGCTCCCTGAAGATTAGGAGTATTAACAACTACAACTCTGTGGCAATTATACATTGCAATCAAAAAATGGACTTAATTGCCAATGTTTCTCAACATCCCCTTTTCTCCTCTACCCAGACCCCTAAAAAATACACATTGAATTTCTTTGAAAGCTGAGCTTTAAAACATTAAAAAATATCATCTTTTTGGACTGAAAATTTTGTCTATATACACTTAAAAAATTAAAATGGGGGGGTTATAAACATTTGATTTTTATCACAGATCCTTTTGGCAATCTGGTGAAATTAATGGATCCCTTCTCAGAAAACTGTTTCTGAATAATTGAAGAAAATATGAAATTTCCATTAGAAAAGGATGAAAATGAAAATGCAATCCACCTCCCCCCCCTTCAAGCTAATTAACCTATGAACCCCTTGAGAGTTTATGGACTCTTGGTTTAGAACACCTGACTTAAAGACAAATGCTGTGCACTAGAAGGGAATAACAAAGTGTGGCCTGGGAAATAAATGTAGTCCCTCTGAATTTTTTCAGCATTTTTCTCTGAAACTTTTTACAATCTCCGCAGATATTATCAAATTATTCTCATTTTTGTACTGAACTTCATCAAAGAGATAAGAAGGAAATAATAGTAGTTAGATACTCATGTAGAACTTTTCAACTATGCCAAGAGAACACCATTCAATTTGAACCTCACAAAGTCCTTCACGGTAACAATGAAATAGATGCTGAAAATATCCTCCACACCCCCAACCATTCTACTGATGAGGAGCTGATGCTTAGAGCATGTAATTTCTCTTTCTAGATTACATAATATATTTTAGCTTTATAATGCTATTTTTCCTCAGCAACTAAAAATAAAATTCAAACAAAAACTTTGTACACTAGAATTTTATTGCGGCATTTGTGAAAAAGTATGTATGTGTGTATGTAATTTCCAAAGTTGCTAACCCTAGGAATAATCAAGCTTTATTTCAGTTGAAGCTTGACCTGAAAGGGTTTTGAGATGTCTTGTATCTTACTGCCTGATTACTGATGCCCCTGTGAGTGGCACTTACAAGAATGGAGGCACTGATCCCAAACCTTTGAAAGGTTGGTTTATGTTGTAGCAAAGTATACTTCCAGCAATTGAAAAAATATTTGATAGATAAGGGAGCAAAAATTTAATGTTGTATTTTAAAATAATTTTGTTTTTACTTTTAATTGAGGTTGATTTTAAAATCATACTAATTTTCAAATGTAATACTTCTTTGCTTTCCTTTTGTCTTCTTTGCAAAAAAAGGAGAAAACATGGATTATTTAAAAAGTCCTTACTGCATTTGATGGTATATACTTTATTCCTCATTCATAAAACCTTAAGTTGATAATAGCGTAAAATTTTGGATCTACCATTGTGGTCTTCTGATAACAATACCTTGATTGATAACTTCTTTGTGGCACCCACTTTCCTAATTTATAACTAGCTCATGCTCTTTCCAGAGCTCCCTCCTTTATAACCAAAAATAAAGAAAAAGAGGAAAAGCCTAACAATAGACAGTGCTCAATACTATGAGTTTCTCATCTCTGCAAAGAAGTGGTGGAAGATGCCTTTTTGTATTGCATATTTGAATTCGTTTTCCATTTTTTTCTGTTGTTCTCTCCATTTACATTTGTGGTCTTTATGTAGTCATCTCATAAAAACAAGCTTGATAAAAATCTTTTTAATTTTTAAAGCTATATTTTTATTTCATTAAATCTTTACCAATTATGTGTAAAAAAATTTACAATTATTTTTTTTAATTCAGTTTTTAATTATTTTTCCTTCCTTCCCCTACTCCCTCTTGTTTCTGTTATTCATATGGCCAATTATGATAATAGTTTTTCAAATACTGAACCAGCCCTTCATTTGTGATATAAATCTCACAGTATGTTTATTTGATCTTTGTGATATATTACTATAATCTCCTTGCTAGTATTTTATTTTATCTTTTGCATTAATATTCAGGAAGAAAATTTGACTATAGTTTTCTTTTTTGGCTCTCACTGGTTTAGTTTCAAAACCATATTTGAGTCATAAAAGGAGATTGGTAGGATTCCTTTACCAATATTTAAAATTTCATGTATTTAAAATTATCCATTTTACTTCCCTCCAGTCTCTTTATCTCTTGCTTGGTCATAAACTCTTTCCTTATCCACATATCTGACAAGTACATTTTTCCATGTTCCTCTAGTTGTTTTAGGATGTCACCTTTTAGTTCTATATCATTTCACCACTTTAACCTTATCTTGGTACACAACATGAGATGGTGGTCTATGCCTACTTTCTGTCAAACTAAAGTTTTTCCAGCAAATTTTTGTCAAATGTTGAATTCTCACCCCTAAAGCTTGGATTTATGGTGTTATCAAACACTTGATTACTATGGTCAAATACTACTATGTATCTAATATTATTGACTGATCAATCTCTCTAATTTTTAATCAATATTATATATATTTTTTTGCTTTTTGGAGGGCAATTGGGGTTAAGTGACTCGCCCAAGGTCACATGGCTAGTTTTTGTGTTAAGTGTCTGAGGCCGGATTTGAACTCAGGTACTCCTGACTCCAGGGCTTGTGCTCTATTCACTGCACCACCTAGCCTCACCGAAAGTTTCATAAGTTACAATTCTCATTTTTTTAAAAGCAATCAGGGTTAAGTAACTTGCTCAAGGTTGCACGGACAGTTATTTCAGGGTGTGTTGCTAAGTCTGAGCCTGGATTTGATCCCCAGGTCATCCTTACACTGGAGCCGATGGTCTTACTCGCTGAGCCACCAGGATGTGCCTTATTGTATTGTTTTTATGATTATAAATTTGTAATATGGTTTGAAATCAGGTACTTATGAGCTGCCTTTAAGTTTTTTTTAATTGATTTCTTTGATATTTTTGCAATTCTGTTCTTCCAGGCCAATTTTGTTATTTTTATTTTATTATATATTTAAAAAATTATCAAATACTTTCTTAACTTCAAATTTACATCATTCATTTCTGCAAGATTTTGAGTTACAAATTTTCTCCCCGTTTTTCTCCTATCCACCACCCCAAATTAGCGATCCCACTGAATATCCCCTCCTCCAATTTGCTCTCTTCCATATCTTCTCCCATACCCCTTCCAACTTTTCAGTAGGGCACAGTGGATCTCTATGCCCCAGTGCTTATATATCTTATTTCCCATTTACATGTAAAGTAATATCGATAATAGTATATATATATATATATATATATATATATATATATATATATATA
>NW_027185653.1:1647237-1675425 GCF_028583685.1 Petaurus breviceps papuanus
GTGTGTGTGTGTGTGTGTGTGTGTGTGTGTGTGTGTGTGTGTGTGTGCTTGTTAAGTGTCTGAGGCTGGAACCAAACTCTGGTCCTCCTGACTCCAGAGCCTGGTGCACTATTCTCTACTTTGATCCTGTACTTTTTCAAAAGTGGGTGCTTCCAACTTCGCTCATCCCCCAGACTTCCCTCCTTTCCATCATCCCCCCTCTCATTCCCTTCTCCCCTACTCTCCTGTAGGGTGAGATACCCTATTTAAAGTGTATGTCATTCCCTCCCTAAGCCAAATGCAATGAGAATAAGGTTGATCCATTCCCTTTTGACTTCCTGTTCTTCCCCTCCTTTGTAATAATTTTCCCTTGCCTCTTCTATATGAGATAGTTTACCCCAATCTGTCTCTCCCCATCTCCTCTCATTATATTCCTCTCTCACTTCTTAATTTCACCTTTTAAGTATCATCCCTTCCCATTAAACTGGTCCTGTGCCCTCTATGTATACCTGTACAGATATGCATGGGCATATATGGACATATATGGGCATACCATATACCCTCCTATATAGACATATGTATGAATGTTTGTGTGTTTATATTTTTACATTTCTGTTCCCTTCAATTATTATCATACTGAGAAAAGTTTCATAAGTTACAATTATTGTTTTTCCATGTAGGAATATAAATAGTTCAACTTTGATAAGTTCCTTATGATTTCTTTTCCCTGGTTACCTTCTCATGCTTTTCTTGCTTCTTGTATCTGAATGTCAAAGTTTCTATTCAACTCTGTTTTTTTCATCAAGAATGCTTTAAAATCCTCTATTCCACTTCCATCAAACATGATATTGAGTTTTGCTGGGTAGGTGATTCTTGGTTTTAATCTCAGCTCCTTTGAAATCCAGAATATCATATTCTAATCCCTTCAGTCCCTCAGTGTAGAAGCTGCCAGATCTTGTGTTATCCTGATTGTCTTTCCACAGTATTCAAATTGTTTTTTTCCTGTCTGCTTGCAATATTTTCTCCTTGATTTGGGAATTCTGAAATCTGGCTATCACATTCCTAGGAGTTTTCTTTTGGAGGTCTTTTTGAAGAGGTTATCGGTGGATTCTGTTAACCTCTATTTTGCCCTCTGGTCCTAAAATATCAGGGCAATATTCCTGGAGAATTTCTCGAAGGATGATGTCTAGGTTCTTTTTTTGATAATGGCTTCCTGGTAATCCAATAATTTTTAAATGACCTCTCCTGGATCTATTTTCTAGGTCAGTGGTTTTCCCAATGAGATATTTCACTTTGCCTTCTATTTTTTTATTTGTGTGGATCTGTTTAATAGTATTTTGATTTCTTATAAAGTCACTAGCTTCCATTTGCTCCAGTCTAACTGTGAAGGAATGATTCTCCTCAGTGAGCTTTTGAGATTATTTTTCCATCTGGCAAATTCTTTTTTCTAATGTTGGATTCTTCTGTTTGTTTTGCTTCCCTAATTTACCCATGTTACCCCTCAATTACTTGACTTTTGGGCTTTTTGTCACAGTAGGACTCTGCCACTAGACAGGGGAGCTTCATACCAAATGCTGGGATTTTCTCAGCTGCCAAAGGTGTTAGTTGGGTGCCCTCTCTGAAGCCTGCACATGCTCTGGCAAGCTGGTTATACACGCCAAGACCTCCACACTAGACCACAATCCAGATCCAAGCATGTTAAAGCAAAAGTGATTATGGCATTACACTGGTCTCTTGGTACCCCTACTGTCTGCAGGCCAGGAGCTGAAGCTTCCACGTGGTGGGGGTTGCATGGCCACAGCTCCTTAGGGGCTTCTCCCTCCAGAGGATAAAGACCAACACACTCCCAAACTACAGGACCCCAAAGTCCACACTGCACTGAACTCTAACTTTGTCCTTAGCATCTATGGGTTGATAATTCTGGAAACTACCACAGCTGCTGGTGATCTGAAGTCCCTCCAGCCAGGGGCTGGTCAGGTTCACCCTGAGGCTAAAACCTCCAGGCTTGCTTGGGGCTGGGTTTGGCTTCCACATTTCTGTGCTGGTTGCTCCCTGCTGGCCAGCTGGGCTGTGCTCAGCAGGAGGTTAGCTTCTCTATGTCATTTTCTGGGTTCTGTAGCTCCAAAGTTTGTTCAGAGTCACCTTTTACATCAATTGGTAGTGGTGGGAACCATATCCCAGTGAAAGTCCTTTTCCTACTCCGCCATCTTGACTCCATCCCCTTGTAATTTTTATTTTAGCTTTATGAAAAAGTATTTGGTAGTTTGAATGATATGACACTGAACAAATATATTAATTTATGTAGGACTGTCATTTTTTTTGTATAATTCCCCTGTCCTACACACATGCAGTTAATTTTCTCTCTTTGTTTAGATCTCTATTTGCTTGAAGTGATTTGTAAATGTTTTCATACAGTACTTGGAATGGTCCTGGCAGGTAGACTGCCAAATGTTTGCATTTTTTTGCAGTTATTTAAAATGGGATTTCACTTTCTGTCTCTTAATGCTAGTTTTTGTTGGTAATAGGTAGAAATTTTGTTTACTTCTGTGGATTTATTTTACATCTTGCAACATTTTTGAGATTTTTGTTTAAACTAGGGTTTTAGTTCATTCTCTAAGGTTCACTAAATATACCATCATGCCATATGCTAAGAGTTTTGTTTCCTCATTGCCTATTTTTATTCTTTCATTTTCTTTTTATTGGCTTTTCTCTATAGCTCACATTTCTAGTACAATATCAAATAATAATGGTGATAATGGACAACCTTGCTTAGCCCCTGATCTTATACTTCTGTCTTTTCATTTTCTTTAAAAAATATTTATTTATTTTATTGTTTTCCACATAAAATGAGCCCCTAGTTTTATTTACTAAAACAGTGGTTTTTTACTTTAAATTTTATTAATCTCTCCTTTAATTTTCAGGATTTCCAATTTGGTATTAAACAGGGGATTTTAAATTTGTCTATTATATAATTATTTCCTTTTCTTTCTACATTGTTACTCTTCTTGGTTTAGGTATTAAAACCACATTTGTGTCATAAAATAAATTTGAAAAGGCTACTTACCTATTTTTCCAATAATTTGTATGATATTAGGACTGATTGTTTCTTAAATGTTTAGTGTAATTCATCTGCAAATCTATCTCATCCTGGGGATTTTTCCTTAGGGGGGTCCTTGAATGCTTGTTTGATTTCTTTTTCTAAAATAGGGTCATTTAAGTCATATTTCTTCTGTTAATCTGAACAGCTTTTGTTTTTGTATCTTTTTATCATATTCACTTAGATTGTTAGTTTTACTAGTATATAACTAAGCAAAATAACTCCTAATAATTACTTTAATTTCATATTCATTTGTCAGTTTCTTTTAATTTCTTTATACTTAATAATGGGAATATGTTTTCTTTTTTAAATCAAAATAATCAATTATTTTGTTGTTTTTTTAATTCTGAAAATAATTCCCCTTATTCATTATTTTTACTTTCAATTTTATTAACCTCTTCACTGATTTTTCAGGATTTCCATTTTGGTGTTTATTAGGGATTTTACTTTGTTCTTGTCCTACTTATTTTAGGTGTATTCCCAATTCATTGATCTGCTCTTTCTATTTTATTAAGATATGAAATTAGAGATATACATTTTCCCTTAAGTACTACTTTGTCAACCTTCCACAAATTTTAGTTTGTTGTCTCAATGTTGTCATTTTCTTTAATTAAATTATTTATTGTTTCCATGATTTGATCTTTGATTTACTCATTGATTAGTTTTAAATTATGTACTTTCCAATTAACTTTTAATATGTTTCCAAAAGCTTTTATTAATTTTCAGTTTTTATTGTATTATTCTCTGAAAATGGTGCATTTAGTAGTTCTGCTTTTATACAATTGGTTTGAGGTTTTTATACCCTAATACATGGTCACTGTTTTTGAAGGTATCATGAACAGTTGAGAAAAAAGGTATGCTCCTTTCTATTCCCATTCATTTTTTCCAGAAGTCTTTCCAACCTAAAATTTTGAAGATTCTATTCATATCTTTGAGTTTTTTTCTTTTTTTATTTCATGGGTAGTTTTATTTAGCTTTGAGAGCCTAGAACTAAAGTCTCCCACAAGCATAGTTTTACTGTCTCTATTTCCTTCTATAATTCATTTACATTTTCCATTAAGAATTTGAATAGTATGTCACATGGTGCACATATTTTTACTATAAAAATAACTTCATTTTCTCTGATTCCTTATAGCAAGATGAAGTTTTCCTGCTTATCCCTCTTAATTAGGTCAATTTTTCTGTTTTCTTTGTTTTTTGAAGCTACTCCTGCCTTTATTACTTTAGCTGCCCCTCCCCCCATGCCCACCAACCTTTTTTTTAAAAGACAGTTGGGGTTAAGTGACTTGCTCAAGGTCACACAGCTAGTAAGCATGTCGAGTCTGAGGCTGGATTTGAATTAAAGTTCTCCTGACTCTAGGGCCAGTGTTCTCTTCACTGTACCACCTGACTGCCCCTAGATTCTGATTTCTAATCCATTCAATTATCCATTTTCTTTTTATGGCAATGTTCATCCTATTCATATTTAGTTGTAATTACTAACTGTTCATTTGCCTCCATTTTATTTTCTTCTTTTTCTCTTTTTTCCTGTCCTTCCTTTAAAGTCTGATTTGCTTCAGACCCCTATCTTTTCATATCTGGCCTCATTTTTATCATTCTGTATTTCCTTCATTCCCTTTTCTTTCTACTTCCCTTGGGTAAGATATATTTCAATTACCAATTGAGTATTTGTATATATTTTTCCTCTTTCAACCAATTTAAATGTAAGTGGGGTTCAAACTTTGCTCCCCATAAAATATCTTCCTTGTTCACCTATTTTATGAGAGATATTTTCCCCAATTCTTCCTCTCCCTTCTCCCAGGTCATCACTCTTTCTTTTCTGTCCATTTTTTTTTACATCATCCCAACATAATGGACTTATGCCCTCATTCTATGTAGAATCTTTCTAAATGCCTCAATAATGGTAAAGTTCTTAGAAGTTATATAAATCATCTTCCTACATAGAAGGTAAAGAGTATAACTTTGTTCATTACCTTATGATTTCTTTCATGTTTACCTTTTTTTGCTTCTCTCGGGTCTTGTATTTGAAGGTCAAATTTTTTATTCAGCTTTGATCTTTTCATCAGAAATGCTTGAAAATCTTCTATTTCATTAAATATTAATTTTTCCCTTTAAATATTATATTCAGTTTTGCTGGGTATGTTATTCTGGATTGTGATCTCAGCTCTTTTGCCTACTAGTATATCATTTTCCAAGCACTCCACTCCTTTGATGTGTTAACTGCTAGATCCTGACTGTGGCTCCATAGTATTTGAATGCTTTCTTTCTGGCAACTTGAAGTATTTTCTTTTTCATCTGGGAGTTCTGGAATATGGTTATAAACTTCTTAGGAGTTCTCAGTTTGGTATCTTTTTTAGATGGTGATTAGTGGATTCTTTCAGTTTCTTTTTTACTCTCTGGCTCTAGCATATGGGGGAATTTTTTTTTCATAATTTCTTCAAACATAATGTATAGATTTCTTTTTTAAATTATAGCTTTCAGGTATTACAATAATTCCCAGTTCATGTCCCCTCAATCTCTTTTGCAGGTCAGTTGTTTTTTGATGGAATACTTCACATTTTTTTCTTTTTTTCTTCCTTTGACTGTTTCTTGATGTCTTATGAAATTATTAGCTTCTTTTTGCCCAATCCTAATTTTAAGGAATTATTTTCTTTGGTGAGCTTTTGTTCGTATTTTCCATCTGTCCGTTTCTGCTTTTTAAATACTCCCTCTCATCAATGAATTTTTGTACTTACTTTTCTGCTTGGTCAATTCTGTCTTTTATTTTCTTCAGTATTTTTGTGCCTTTTTATTTTTACCAAGTTGTTATTTTTCTTTTCTTAAGTTTCTTCCTTTACTTTCATTCTTTACCTATGTTTTCCTCTCCCACTCATATTTGATTTTGAAAAAAAAATAACTCTTTCAGGAATTCTTCTTTGGCATTTGTGCAATTCGCATTTTTTTTTTCTTTAAGTCTTTTCTTGTGACTTTTAACTTTGTGGTCTTCTGAGTTTGTGTGTTAATCTTTCCTGTCCCCATAGTACCTCGTTATGGTCATGTTCTTTTTTGTTTTCTGATCATTTTTTCCATGCTATTTCTTGATTTTGAATTTTATCCCAAAATTGCACTCCATTTCTGGTTTGTGGGTGGAACTGTATAATGCTCCATACTTTTTTTGTATTTATATTTTCAGGGCTTGTTCTTGAGGTGTAAAATTTTTGTGTCATTCCAAATTGGTGTGATCCAGGGAGAAGTGTGGCCACTACTATTCTTGTCTTCACTCTGGTTCTTATCCAGGAAGAGCACCTTATTCTTTGGGATTTAAATTGATACTGCTCCTTGGGCTCCTTTTCCCTTTGGAGGAGAAATTATACTGTTTCCCAGGGTTCATTATTCCATGGGAGTTAAAACAGTACTGGCTCTAAAGGTTTCTTCTCCTGCTTTTCCTAAAGTGCTCCTCTACATCTTTGAGCTATTATCCAAAATTAGGTATAAGCAATGGAGTTTCCAAACATTGTCTGATACTGGACCCCCTCTAATCTCTTTGTCAGGTCTTCTTATCATCTCTGACTTGAGAACACTTGAAGCTGCATCTTCTTCTGTCACCACCTTGTCTTCCTACCAATGGCGTTTCATTCATCTGGTCCTTGGATTAGTCTCCATGCCACAGACCTCTCTTCCTAACCTCCTAAGCTATTGTGGGCTGGAATAATGTCTATGACTTTTTATGTCTCTATGACTTTTTATTGGCTTCATCACTTTCATATGAAATTTAATGCTGTTTTGAGAAGAATGCTGAGAGAGCACAGATGAGTGATTTTTCTCTTTCACTATTTTGGTTCTTCTCTCAAAAGTCTCATTTTTTTCTTAATTTTTAAAGAATAATTTGTGTAACAGGGATATTAAAAGTTCTTCTAAATATTTTATAGAATCCATTGTAAATATTTCTGACCTATAATTCCCTCCTTGCTCCCAATATTTTGTAGTCACTTTGTGGCTTGTTCAGTGTAGTTTCTTGGGACTGAATGATTTTGTTTAATGTTCTATTTCTTATTCTACTTATTTGGATTACACATACAGACATACACATGCATATGTACATTCATACATGTATGTATACATACATACATAATACATCACACACTCAAAAATGTATATAAGTATCTGTTTCCTTTAAATGTTTTTTAATCATATCTCATATACGATGATAATCTGTTTTTGTCTAATAGCTGTTATTTCAACTTATCTTGTGTTTTTTATTCTAATAATATTCTATCAGATGAGGACATTATATTTTGATTTTGTTGGTCTTTTCAAAGAAGTGCCTTTTTCTTTACCAATTTTCTCAAATTTACTAACATTCTTCATTTCTATTTTAAATTTTAATTTCTATTGATTAATTAATTTAGCTGTTTTTTTTTTCTCTTCTTTTGAACCTTACGCCATCCTTCAGCTCCATATATTTTTTTCTGGTTCTCCTTCATACCTGGAATGTTCTCTCTCATCTTCTCGCTTCCCTGGCTTCCTTCAAGTCCTACCTAAAATCTAATCTTCTATAGGAAGCATTTTCTAATCCCTCTTAATTGTAGTGCCTTCCTTTTTGTTAACTATTTTTTTTTCATTTCCCTGTATATAACTTGTTTTTATACATTTACTTATTGTCTCCCCTGTTAGACTCTGAGCTTCTTGATTGTAAGGACTTTTTTGTATTCTCAGCACTTAGCACAATTCTTGTTACATAGTAGGTACTTAATAAATATTTATTGTTGGACTGCCTTTTCTTTGTCCAGTCAAGTATTTGGTACATATTTTTACTTTCCTTCTTTTTCTTCAGTTTCTTAGTTTTGGTGATATGCTTTTGTAATTCTCATTCCCCAAAAGTTTTCCTTTTCTTTATCTTTTTTCTTGTCTCTACAAGATTATTTTGAATTCTATTTTCTGTTGCACCAGTGATTCCTCTTACTACTACTGCTACTGCTACTGCTACTACTACTACTACTACTACTACTACTACTACTGCTACTACTACTGCTGCTGCAGCTTCTCTTCTACTGCTACTACTACTTCTGCTACTACTACTACTTCTGCTTCTACTACTTCTACTTATTCTTTTTTATCTCTTATGAGGATAGAACTTCTGGAATACAAATTGTGAGTGTCCACTTCTATACTATTCCAATTTATTGTATTTGAAGTTGTCTTCCTATACTTCCATATTTTTGTTGTATCTAACTCTTAGACCTAGAAAATGCAAGAATGAATCAATGTGGGGTGGAAGCTATGCCTTATGGTTGATTTACTCTGTATCCTGAGTCATACAGTGTAGTCATTGCCCTTGATCTCATCATGATCAGTAACCATTCATAAGGAGAGGTTATTCAGTCTCAAGGCCTACTTCACCACTACTAACCTGTGAGATGGCTGCTCTTCATAACTCTTACATCCTTTTAAATCCTGGGGGATACAAACCTTTCTCAAAGAAATACACACTACTCTTAGATGAAACCCATTAGCATAACAGACCTATTTTCTAACAGACTTATTATGTCTACTCCTTCATAGATATTTTTTACTAGCACTCTTTCCTTTCTTCTTGAGAGGAATGATCTGTATTCTACAACCTCCATTGAATACCCTCCCCTACATTGATCTAATTCTATTTTCCTATTTTTCTACACTTGACAAAAGATAACTTATTCTCCCTTCCCCAATCACCTATTGGAGTGTGGGGTTGTATCTCAAGCTTGCTTCTGCTTTTTTTCTCCCTCTTCTTTTCCCCTTATCTCTCTCTATTTGGACAACTTGCTGGAGTTTGTCATTCTTCCCACAAATCGCAAGATTTAATCCATGGGTTATTATTTATGTTCCTCATAAATTTTTTGATACTTACATTATTTTGGCTTATTTAATATATTTCTTTTCTTTTTTGTACTCTCAGCTTAATTCTTCAAAAATAGTATGAGAACATAATTTTGTCTTCTTGAAAATAATCAAAGTTATTTACCATCTTGTTTTACCATTTAGAGTTTTTACATTTTGAAAATTCTGCTCAACTTTGTTTTTCTTATTTAAGGAATTCCTAAAAGATGTCTGTATAAGTTGATTTTTAAAGTATTTTTCATGTATTACAAGGCTTAATATTGCAGGACATTATTTCAGATTGTAGCTTGAGTTTCTTTTTGTTTGGAGGATCCTACTCCTCTCTGACCTTTCATTTCTCATGATTGTGGAATAGTTCTGCTTTATTTAAATTAGTGACAATTTAAATTTCTCCTTGCTGCTGACAGACATTTCTATAGAAAATGAGAAATTTAGTTATTATGTGACTTGGTTTTGAACATGACATCTTCTCCTGGCACTTATCTGTGGATAAAGTGCTTTATATTTTGTCTTCATATGTTCTGAAAAGTATTCTTGTATTCTCTCCCCCACCCCTGATAATATGATATTCAAGCTTTTGGACTTTTGACTTATCATATTCTACTGTAAGACTTATGAGTGTTATCACTGGGTAACTATCTTCAAGACATGTTGTTTTACTTTTGAAAGAATTTATGAATTCTAATAAAATTGGTGCCTTTTGTTTATGCCAAAATTACTTTTGCTTCCACATTTTTATGTTCCCAATCTATCATTCTTCCTCTCAAATCTTCTAATTTTTGAGATATTATTCATCATTTCTTTTAAGTTCCAGATTCTATTCTTTATCTTCTTTAATTCTTTTTTCAGTTCTAATTTTTGACCAATTTTAATCTTACTATCGTCGCTGAAACGTTCTGTTGCTTTTGTGAGCAATATTTTATTTCTGTTTTTCCAGGCAGTGTGGAGAGTCTATCGAGTATTATAATTGGTGAATTTTAGTTTATTTCTTCATTCATGGAATGATATCCATTTTTTGTAATAGCTTTTTGAGTTTTTATCCACTTTTGCTTCCATAGTCATATGAGTCCATCATTTTACTTTCTTGTAATCAAGGCTGATACTTGGATTTTCTCAGTAAGATTTTGTTTTTGCAGACTTTCTCTTATTTTCCCAATTACTTGTGTCTTCTCTCTCCTCCTCACTCTTTCATTGCTCCTCTTTCAATGGAAAGCTTCCCAGATGCTCCTACACCTGGGTCTCATGCTGGGGGCCCAGATTTCTGTCCAGAGGAAACTCTGTGGAGGGAGGACAACTAACACTAGGTTTATTTTTTATTTTCTCTTAGGTAGTACCTCTTTTCCTTCTAAACATCTCTTCTCTGCCTGTATCCTTCCTCCCTCAGGCCAGCAGTTCTGTTGTTCCTCAGTGACTCTATGCAATCAATGCCTATCACTTCTTACAGGCTAAAGGGGATGCATCACTATGATGAGGTTATTGGGCAAAAATCTATGCCTGAACCTTGAAGCACAAGCCTAGAAAATCTCTTGTGTGCCCGTGTCCACTGTGGAGGGATGACATCACAAAGTGAGAAATCGACATATTTATCATCCGAGTAATTTTATGGCATTTTTATGTGCTATGATACTTCTCTTTCATTATCTTATAGATTAAATTCAAATTACTTTAAATTTGTCACATACTTTAGGTTTCTGGTTTGTGGAAAGCAGCTATTTCATCATTTTTCCAATCATATGACCCAAAGTTTGGTGTCTTCTAGCTATATTAAGATATGTACTCCCTAAGGTTGAAGATTAATATGGAAATCTTGGGATGTATGAAAAGGATTTCAGGGGTTGCCTTTGTGATATCTGATCTTGAGTCTTAACCTAGATATGTCAGCCTTACCAGAGTTCTGAGTAAGAGCTAGGTCAAGGTTCTGTCATTGTAGTTATTTTCCCCATCCTCAAACTTTTCTTCTATAGTTATTATATAATTTACTAGAGTAAGGGTGGGGGAAACAAAGTACTAAACAAAGAGACATTAATTTGGAGTCAGAACACTAAGATTTTAATTCTGGATCTTCTTAGTACTTTTTTTTTGTTTAGGAAATTTCTTTACCTCTTTGAGTCTCAGTTTCAACATATGTAATATAAAAAGTTTTAGCTAAATGATCTCCAATGTTACTTCCAGCTCTAAATTCTATAGTCTTGTGATATATCAGAAAGAAAAAATGAAAACAGTTAATAAAATAGAACATATGAAAATAGACAATCCTGTCTTAGGAATTATGTTGGGGTACAGGACCTGTTTTCTGGC
This sequence comes from Petaurus breviceps papuanus, assembly GCF_028583685.1. NCBI lineage: Eukaryota > Metazoa > Chordata > Mammalia > Diprotodontia > Petauridae > Petaurus > Petaurus breviceps. The sequence continues at coordinate 1,658,471 of NW_027185653.1, forward strand.
CTGGTTGTTCAGGATTCAGTATATTTACAAAGCCAAGGAAGTGATGGAGATATGTATGGAAAATCAGTCAGTGCCGGGTCTTTGAGGACATTGTCTCTCAGTCATTTCTCTACCCTAAAGTTATCTGTATGCTAGAGTAGAGGGACTTTGGCTGCTCCAAAATGGGCCACTTATGACAATGGGAAAGAAATTCTACTAATGGTCCATCACAATTTATCAGATTGAATGTCATTGTTTGAGAGTTTTGTATATGTCAGAATATGTACGCATGTGTATATATGGATACACTTATATAAATGCACATGCATGTGTATGTATATGTATTTGTGTATGCATGCATGTATGTATATGATACTATAAGATTTACAACAAGCAAAGAAAAACCCTAACATTTGTTCACTTTTCTTCACTTCATTGAATATTGGACAAATGAAGAAAAGTGAACAAATTCCAGACTTTGCTTTGCACTTGGGAAGTTTGAAAGCACAAAGAGTTAACATATATAAAACACTTTGAAAATTTTAAAGTGCAATATAAATGCTAGATATTATTGTGACCATATAAATATGAGGAATCATTATTTAGAAGCAATTTTTTACCTTAGCTAATTCAAAAGTCTGCATTTTTCCATTAGAAAACCTCATTTCCTAAGTGGACTATGAAGAACTCTCTAAGAATGATGCCAGTTTAAACATTTTTCTCTTTAGAAAAACTTGACAACAATTTGTCATGTCTCCTTCTGGACTCTCCTTTTGCTCAGCAAGTCAGCTCAATGGATGGGTTTGCTGAGCCTCCAAAAATCACTCATCATTTTTACTATTTTGGACTACTAGAGTGATTCAAATTATATCTGTGATTCATGAGAAATAGTCAATTCTAATCCTTCACCAACACAAATAGAGGGACTGCGATGTCTTAAAGCCTATAAAACATTATTGTAGCCCCTCAGGCTATTTGGATGGATGCCCTAGTGTGACTGCAAAGTAATGATCATATTTTTTTTTTGTGAAATGAGTATTTTGGTATCTTCTCTTCTGGTATTCCATTTTGCATAATGCATTTTGAGTCAGGTGGAATACAAACAAAAGCCAAAAAAAAAAAAAAACATGGGACAGTACAATATAGCTGAAAGAACTCTGTGTCTATAATCAGAGGACCTGGATTTGAATTTTGACTCAGCTCCTGACTTCATCCTTGTGTGACAACAAGTGATTTCAACTTCTCTATACTTCTGGTTCCTTGTAGAGGGAAGTGTGGTACTCATAAATGTAAAATGTAAAGTAAAATGAAGTAACTAATCTCTAACATTCCTTCAAACTCTAAATCTCATGATTCTAATAGCAACAGCAAAAATAAACACTTATATTACTCTTTAATGTTTATTATGTCCTTCACTTATATTATCTTACTTGATCCTCACAAAAGTTCTGGAAGGTAGAAGCTGCTTTTTTCCACTTTTTCAGATATAGGAAAACTGAGGCTGAATGAGAACAAGTGACTTGCCCAAGTGTCACAGAGTTACTATCTGAGGGTGAATTAAAGCTCAATTCTTTTTGACTCCCATTCTAGCAATCTATCTTTTAAAATTCCTACCTGGCAGATTGTCTGAATAAAATAAAATAATTCCTCTTTATCTCTAAAGGACCTTACCTAACTTGATCATTATTTTTTTTTGTTTGTTTATCATTACAAATGATGTCAAATGACTTTGGTCATTTCCAAAATTTATATCTACTTGAAATGATAATTATTTTCTATTATTAGCATAATAAAATGAATGTACTGCATTATCCGAAGCCAGTTTCATTTGGAAAATGCAAGTTCCATGTGTTATTCAGGATCTATTTGAAGAGTATATACAAATATGACAGATATCATCAGAAACAAACATTCATTCATTTTGCATATCTGCTATGTGAAAATTCTGAGGTTCTGGGAATACAAAGAACTTTATAATAATGATGATGATGATTATATTTATATAGTACATACTCTGTGCCAGCCACTGTGATAAACATTTTATAATTACAACTTCCTTTGACTCTTCCAACAAACCTTAGAAGGAAATGCTATTATTAACCTCATTTTGCATATAAGGAAACTGAGGCAAACATAGATACATGCCCAATTCCACACAGCTATTAAGTGAGTGGGACTAGATTTGAATTCAGTTCTTCAAGACTCCAGCCCCAGTGCTCTATCTACTGTGGGACAGGGAGTATTTAGTAGGGAGAAAATAATATTTGCATAAATGTATAAGAGACAATAGAAAATGACATATGCAATGTTCCAAATAAATATGTCAGTGATGATCCTGATCAGGATATGTCTCTTCCACCATAGAGAAGAGAGGACAGGTGGAAAGAAATAGCCCAAGACTAATGGGTTGATGAGTGTAATAACCTCCTGCCCTTGCTAAAGGAACTCTGCTTACTTTTGTGTGGATTCTCATCTAGTTTACTGAAGACTGACATACTCAAAAGAAGTGCCTAGGCTTTATTGGTTCATTTGAACAGGCATGAATTCCCTTTGCTTCCTAATTAGACAATAGTGCTTCTACTAAGTACTGTATCCTTTTTTGGCATGTTGACTTTTATTTTATGAATAAATTCTGTAGAATTAAATTTAAGAAATGAGTAATGACAGTTTTATTCCTTTAGATCGATAATTGGAAAAATTTAGGCAGATTATAAGATTGTGTTTCTCATAGTAGTGCAGAGTAGAGTAGCAGTCAGAGAAAACTGGGGAAAGTTTCATGAACAGGTGGATCCTTAAAGTGGATCTTAAATGTCCACAGAAATATACCCTGTTATGACATTCACAAGTATGTGAATGAGCTCCTCAGAACAGATTAAACACCCTTTATTGCTGGCTTTGGAATTGTTGATTTGTCTCTCATTTCTCTGCTTTGTCCCTATATGTCTTGATTAGAATGGAACACTTCTTGTTCCATTTCAACTGTCCTGAGAGAAATAAAATGGATTAAGTTGTACAGCAGGAAGCCAGGGAAGCTCAAGCATAAGTTAATGCAGCATTCCAATGTGAAAAATTATCTATGTTACTTCATTCCAACCCCTTGTTATGCCATTTCAGACCCTGAATTGTCCTAAATTAGTGTGAAAAGGCAACATCATTCCAGTGGGTATTAATATATTAGTTTGGATTTATACATATAGCTTGGAACTTTATTCAGTCCATACTGGTGAACCTTGGACTCATTTAATATTGCTGTTCAGTTCATTAAATGTCGTCATGTTATTGTGTCCATAGGAGAATTTCCATTGTGTTATTCTACATTGAGGGTTAATGATAATCATTGTTGCATGCTTTGCTATTTTACACACACATATGAATGATATATGAATAATCATTGCACAATTCCATATATGTATATTCACATACATGTATGTGTTTGTGAGTATTTTCCCCCTTCTCTCCCTCAAAGCAATGAATTCTTTAAAGGAAATGAAAATAAAAATTTTATAGAGTGTAGGACAGAGCAAACTCTCATCACAGTCTCATCTGACAATGCTCTTTCAAGGGCCTGTCCACAGATTGAAGATTCATTCTGCTGCAATTTGCATCCTTTGCCCTATAAATGTTTTATAACCTCCCTCTATGAGCACTCACAGCCAGAAGGAGGTAATGCAAAATTGATTTGTATATTAAAACTGCTGAGCCAAGCGGGTCTCCTTTTGGAATTACACTGATTACATGTGTGTGATTCAACAGGCCTTCCTGAAATACCCCTGTATTGAAGAAGCTCATTAGTCCCATACAATAAACACACTTTCATGTTCACAGTTTTCCTGCCCTCCTTCTTACATACATCTCAATTTATACTCAAAAGTTCAGAAATACAAACATTTTCAGGAAAGGATATGCTTTGTGGTATGTCTAACTACTGTTTCTTTATTACTCTTCAAGTAATATTTAATGTACTCACAGTTTTTATCATTGTTGGTATCACATTAGTAAATGGATCAGCCATAGGTTTCCACTTTCTTTTTTTTTTCTTATTCCAGATAGTAACATACATCAGTATGTGAAGAGACACTGAAATGAGGGTGTTGCACAGAGAGAACTGTCAACTTTTATTTAGAGCAAAGACTAGAAACCTTCCACCAAAGAGAGTATGGTATAGGGTAGGAGTCCTTAGCCTCAAAAAGACCTGTGGTAGAACCCTATCTTATACGTCTAATAGCTGGTAGACCTGGGCAAGTCACTTAACTTCTCTGAGATGAAATTTCCTCAACTGTATATTTGGAAATAACCATGCATCCACCAACAATGTTTATGAAACTTTTTACTGTATGTCAGATAGTAGGCTAAGTGTAAGAGATGGAGAGGAAAGGAAAAAGAATCCTGGTCCTCAAAGCATTCTAACAGAGAAGACCATACACACACGCACACACACACACACACACACACACACACGCACGCACACAAACACAAACACAACTTCAGAATAGATGGAAGTTGGCCTTAACAAGGGAAGGTCCTAATATACGGGAAGGGAGTACCAGGTTAAGCATTCTTTTGAAAGTGATGTTTGAACTGAGACTTAAATGAGGTCGGATAATAATGCACTTGAATAATCACATTAAAATGAAGTCATTTAGCCACTGTTAAGCTCCTTCTACGTCTCAGGAACCATGCTAGGCACTAAAGATATAAATACATAAATAAAATAGTCCTCATCCTCAAAAAGATTACATTCTAAAGGAGAAATGTATACACATTAAAAAATATACTTAATACAACAAAAATAAATACAAGGGAATTAGGGGATGGGAGATCTAGGAGTCAGGGGTAAAGGGTAACACATTTCTTTCTTTTTTTTCAAATGCTTTATTAACTTCTGATTTACATCATTGATTTCTGCCAGATTTTGAGTTACTAATTTTCTCCCTGTTTTTCCCCTACCCACCACCCCAAAATAGCAGTCCCACAGGATATCCCCTTCTCCAATCTGCTCTCTCCCATATTTTCTCCCATACCCCTTTCGACTTTTCCAGTGGATCTCTATGCCCCAGTGCCTGTATATCTTATTTCCCAATTACATGTAAAATAGCATTAATAATAGTATATATATATATATATATATATATATATTTGAATATTCCATTTTAAAACTTTGAATTCCAGATTCATTCCCTTCCTCCCTTTTCACCCACCCTTACTGGAAAGATAAGCAGTTCAGTATAGAATGTACATGTGTGGCTAAGGCAAAATAATAACATAGTAGATATATTGTAAAAGACTTAATATATTTCCCTTCCTCTTATCCTAACTCCCACTTGTTCTATTCTCTGCTTTGATCTCATCCCTTTTCAAAAGTGGGTGCTTCCAAATTCCCTCCCACCCAGCCTGCCCTCCCTTCCATCATACCCTCTCTTATCACCTTCCCCCCTACTCTCCTGGAGGGTAAGATAATGTATTTAGTGTGTATTTCATTCCTTCCTCCAGGCAAATTCAATGGGAATGAGGTTAGCCCATACCCTTTAGCCTTCCTATTCTTCCCCTCCATTGTAAATATTTTCTTTTGCCTCTTCTCTATGAGAAAGCTTATGCCATTCTGTCTCTCCCTATCTCCTCTCATTATATTCCTCTCTCACCTCTTAATTTTACCTTTCAAGTATCATCCCTTCCTATTAAATTGGTCCTGTGCCCTCTATCTGTGTATACCTGTAAACATATATACACACATTCACATATGTATACATATAACCATACACCCTCGTGTGTGTGTGTGTATATATATACTACTGAGAAAAGTTTCATAAGGTAAAATTATTGTTTTTCCATGTAGGAATGTTAATAGTTCAACTTTGATAAATTCCTTATGATTTCATTTCCCTGTTTGCTTTCTCATGCTTCTCTTGCTTCTTATATCTGAATGTCAAATTTTCTATTCAACTCTGGTTTCTTCAAAAAGAATGCTTGAAAGTCCTCTATTCCATGGAATGACCATATTTTCCCCTGAAACATGATACTCAGTTTTGCTGGGTAGGTGACTCTTGGTTTTAGTTACACCTCCTTTGACGTCCAGAATATCACATTCCAAGCCCTTTGATCCCTCAGTGTAAAAGCTGCCAGATCCTGGGTTATCCTGATTGTGTTTCCACAATATTCAAATTGTTTCTTCCTGGCTGCTTATAATATTCTCTCCTTAATCTGGGAATTCTGGAACCTGGCTATAATATTCCTGGGAGTTTTCTTTTTGGGATCTTTTTTCAGGAGGAGATCAGTGAATTCTTTCAACCTCTATTTTGCCCTCTGGTTGTAAAACATCAGGGCAGTTTTGTTTTAGAACTTTCTGGAGGATGATTTCTAGGTTCTTACTTTGATCATGGCTTTCAGGTAGTCAAATAATTTTTTAATTATCTCTCCTGGATCTATTTTCCAGGTCAGTGGTTTTTCCCATGAGATATTTCACATTGCCTTCTATTCTTTCATTTGTTTGGATCTGTTTAACAGAATCTTGATTTCTCATAAAGTCATTAGCTTCCAGGGGCGGCCAGGTAGCACAGTGAATAAGAGCACCTGCTCCAGTGTTGGGATGACCTGGAGATCGAATCCCAGGCTCAGACACTTAGCACCCACCCAGAAACCCCAGGCTGTGTAACCTTGAGCAAGTTAATTAACCCCAATTGCTTAGGGGCAGACAGGTGGCTCAGCAAGTAAGACCACCAGCTCCAGTGTTGGGATGACCTGGAGATCGAATCCCAGGCTCAGACACTCAGCCCCACACCCAGAAATAACTGGCCATGTAACCTTGAGCAAGTTACTTAACCCTTATTGCTTAAAAAAAAGTCATTAGCTTCCATTTGCTCAAGTCTAATTCTGAAGCCATGCTTCTCGTCATTGAGCTTTTTTTTTTGGATTCTTTTTCCATGTGGTAAATTTGACTTTTTAAGGCATTCTTCTCCTCATTGCCTTTTTGGGATGCTTTTGTCATTTGAGTCAGTCTGTTTTTTAAAGTGTTATTTTCCTCAGTCAGGCTGTTGACTCTCATTTCATAATTTTCTTGCTTTGTTCTCATTTCTCTTTCCAATTTTTCTTCCACTTCTCTTATCTGCTTCTTAAGGTCCTCTATGGTCTGTAACCAGCTCCTGTTTTCCTTTGAGGCCTTTGGTGCAGGAGTTCTGACTTCACTGTCTTCCTCCTGTTCCGTGCTTTGCTCCATTTTGTACCCAAAATAGGAGTGTAATGTTGGAATCTTCTGTCTACTTTATTTCCTTTGCCTGGTCATGTCGCTCCTCAGTCACTTGACCCCTGGGCTTTTTGCCACAGTAGGACTCTGCCACCAGACAGGGGAGCTTTCATCCCAAACGCTGGGGTTTTCTCAGTTGCCGGAGGTATTAGATGGGTACTCTCTCTGAGGTCTCCACACACTCTGGCAAGCTGGACATACACCCCAGGACCTCCATCCTAGACTGTAATACAGGTCCAAGCAGGTTAAAGCAAGAGTGATTACCCCCAGACTGGTTGCTTGGTCCCCCTACACTCTGCAGGCCAGGACCTGAAGCACCTCCATGGCTTCTCGTCCCTGGGCCATAGGTCAACCACACTTCTAACTACTGGATCCCAAAGTCCAGACTGCACTGACCTCTCACTTTGTTCTTAGCGTCTATTGAGTTGATAATTCTGGACCCCCATGGCTACTGGTGATGTGAAGTCACACCAGTGAGTGATTGGTCAGGCCAGCCCTGGGGCTAAAACCTCAGGCTGGAGCAGGGCTGAGCTTGGCTCCCAGAGAGCTGTGCTGGCTGATTCCTGCCAGTCTGCTGGGCTTTCCTCAGCAGGAGATTAGCTTCTCTGTGTCATTTTGTGGGTTCTGTGGCTCCAAAGTCTGTTCAGAGTCCCCTTTTACATGAATTGGGAAGGTAGAAGCCAGAGCCCTGAGGAAGTCCTATTTCTACTCTGCCATCTTGACTCCTCCTCTCCCCATCCCTGTCCTTTAATCTTTTGCACCTGCCTTCAGCCTTAAGGAGGGGAGGTTGCTTCTCACAAGTCACTCTTTGTCTCATGGCTTCACACACAATTTTCCCTGGGAAAAACAGAATTTTTCTTGCTTTATTGAAGTTGTCATCATCATAGTATGTACCCAGTTCTCTATGGGAGAGGTAAAATGGAGAGGTGTGTTGACCAGATTATTGATGCTCATTATTTTAGATCCATTTTTTTCCTTGGCTTTCTTCTGGCCTGCACAAGAGAGTAGTAAGGATGGTATGAGGATCATTGAGCAGCTTCAGAATTATAAGCTGATGATGGGTTACTGAAAGTAGAGAAAATGATGAAAAAAGCTTAATGGCACACGAAAGGGAAACCTTGAACAATGCAACAAAACTGAAAACTAGCAGAAAATAACAGCAATAGGAAAATAGGCCAACTTGGCAAATAGTGAGATAATTTGGATGGATGCTCCTTGAGCAAAGCATCAGTTATACCAGTTTTCTAAAAAGAAGGCTTGAAATTATGAAAGACTTTTGGAATTAGTTGCTTAGCTACATTCATTAATTTATGTAATAGACATTTATTAAGTGCATTGGCAAGGGTTTGCTAGCCCCTGAAGGTGAATGGAATAGTGAATTATTATTAAACCTATTTTCAGATGGTCAAACTGAAGCAGACAGTAGTTAAATTATTTGCTCAAGATCTCAGAGCTGTATTGAGAACTTCCTATAATAGTATGTGACATAATTTGGCATGTCCTAGCACTGAGTGTCTTAAAACAGTCAAAGAGACTGCTTAGTATAAATGAAATTATGTATTTAAAGTGTGTTGTTCCAGTAAAGTGTGACTTTCATGTAACATATTGCACCATTCAAGAAGGCTGGAAGATCTGCACATTACTCATATTTTTGAATGGGATGGAAAAATTAAGGAAACAAACATATTATTAAGTACCAACCATATGTTAGGCACTTTGCTAAGTGCTTTATTTGATTTTCACAAAAATCTTGCGAGGTAAGTGCTATTATTCTCCCCATTTTACTGATGAGGAAACTTAAGCAGACAGGTTGAATGACTTGCCAGGATATAGCTACTAAATGTCTGAGGCCAGATTTGAACTCAGTTCTTCCTAATTCCAGAGTCAGAACTCAATCAATTCCATTACTTAGTTGTCTTACAGATATTACATTTAAAGCAGATGAAACTTAAATATTGTTTTATGTTTATTTTAACTTTAACCTTATTAAGTGAGTAGGATACTCATTCTCTTTGTGAGGGAAATAATACTCAGAGAAGAGAAGTGATATACTTTTGGTCATATAAATAAAAATGACAGATTCAGGACTTATGGATATAGCAGAATGAACCCTTGACTTGGATTTAGAAAGTCTATGTCTTAGTTCTGACTCTGCAACTTACTAGCTGTATGACCTTGATCAAAACATTTTCACTTCTCTTGGCCTCTGTTTCTTCATCTATAAAACTATGGTGCTGCAACATATAATGTCTGAAGTCCTCTCCAGGTGTCACAGTTTATGGTTCTATATCTTGATCCTGGGTCTTCTGGTTTCCCTGCAGTACTAATTCAAGTAGCAAAGTGAAGAGATTTCTAGAATGAGAATACCTGGGTTTAAATCCTCTTTTGCCACTCAATACTTATATGTCTTTAAGCTCATCACTTAACTTTTCTATGTCAAAAATTGCTTAACTGTAAAAAGAGTGAGCTGAACTATAAGTCTTTTAGAGGCTCTTCCAACTCTAAATGTATGATCCTATGACATTTATACTTGGTTTAGCCTGTCAGGATATAGTGGCACATGCTTGTAATTCCTGCTATTAGGAAGGCTGAGGAAGGGTGATCTTTTGAAGTCAAGAGTTCTGAATTGCTATTGATTATGAAAATAGTGTCTGTATAGGTTGGCATCAGTGTACTAACCTTCTGGGGGGCAGGAGGCACCAAACTGCCTAGCATGTGGTAAGCAGTGCCAGGTTGTAAACTTGGCAGTTTAAAACTCCTGTATTGATCAGTGCTTGGGTTGGGCACATGAATAACCCCTTCATTTCTAGCTGAGATAAAATGCCCCTCATATTGAAGATAAATAGATGACATACACGTCAGAGAACTTAGCTCTCCTTCATGATATGTTTGAGGATAGAGACTTGGAGGGAGAGATAGAAAATAGAGATTAGATTAGGAAGACAGGATGTACTATTTTACAGTTTCTATGTTCATTTCCTAGAATTATCTTTTTTTTTTCTCCAGGTTTTTCTATGCATATTTTTGTAATGGTTTACTTTCAGTATCTTCCTCTGTCTTTTCTAAGATACCTCTTTGACACTTTTGGTTCAACCTCTAGTAGAGTGCCACATGCCATTAGGTACTTAAATAGTTGAAAATGATGGAAAACAGTGATGATGATATGTAGACTCTCTCTTGACCCTGTGGATGATAGCTCCCAGAGAATAGATTCAGAGGGATCAATTGATATGCAATGGCTCCAAGGGTCAGAGCTTTGTTTTTATTGTAGCTTTTATAGTAGGATCTCTGCTTTTATAGCTCTCCATTCATATACTTTTCTTTGATGCTGGGATCTTTTGTGTTGCCTCTTTAGTCTTCATGGATTCTAAGAATAGGTGGTACAGGTCTGACAAAAGCATATTCCAAGTTCTCAAACTAAGAATTGCTTAACTTGAGGAGATTATCATACATAGTAAAAGATGTTGCTGAACATCTGTCAGAAAAAAAACAAACAAACAAACCTGTGATTGAAACAAGGTGGCAGGTAGCCCTATTGACACAAATAGAACTGACTCCTAGGTGGAGAAGTTTCACTGAATATGAATTTAAATATTAAAGAGTAATGAGATTATAAGTGACTGAAAATTGCTTTTTCTCATGTCCAGTAGGGAATTTTATAAGCTCTGAATAATGCAACTGTTTCTTTGCCCGTGAAGTACAGAAGGTTTCATTCGACAGTTATGTAATTGTGTGAACTTTCCCTCCCACTTCCCACCAGTGGCTTGATGATTTTATGATGGTAGGGGTTTTCTACCTGATCTTGATGATCTAATGCTAACATAGATATTTTCCCTCTAATTTTGTAAAAAAAAAATCACATGAAGAATTAAGCATAAAGAATATATTTAAGATGCAAGACCAATAGATCTAAGGGCAAGTAATTAATCACAAAATCTTTATGCAGAGCCTCCTGTATTACCAGGAAATTTAAGGTCCTTCCTTGTAATATATTTTTGGCAATTACATACCTATTTCATATTTGGTTATACTTAGTTGTGAATGCAGAGAATTTGAAATATGAGACAACACTATCATGGGACAGGTATAATCAAAATGTGGTTTCTATTGTCTTCATTTAGTTACTTTGCAATTCTGTGGCTTTGCAGTATTGAGGTTGCACAGTATATTTGGCTCTGTATATACAGAATTTTATTAAGTTCTTCAATTCTTTAGTTATTTGCTTTACAGAAACCAAAGATGGAAGCAGATGAATGGATGTTCTTCTCTCCTTGATCTAATAAAACAAGTATTTGTTGAATGCCTACTATCTGTAAGGAATTGATCTGTGCTTCATTCTCTCTGTATCCCACAATAAAGTATTCTTTTCCTTCGCATTGTTCTTCCATTCAATTCACCCTCTTGACACTCGTTCCTTCTTCTTCCCTCCTGAAGAGAAGAGGTGATGGTGTGAAACTCTACTCTCTGTTCTATGGAGTATGGTACAAAGTTTTTAAACTCTGGACCTTATCCTAGGCACTAGGGGTAACTGAGCAGTGGTGGATATCACCAAAGTTCCTGTACTACCTTCATATAACCAATTATGTGTGCCATTTGAAATATATATTATGGGCAATGGCAGAGTATTTTCCATTTTTGTTCAGAGTTTCTTTGCATGCAAGTTATTCTGTTTCATAGTAACATGAACTCACTTTGTTTATGGATAACATAACATCACTAACATCTGATATATAAAGGAAGTATCTTTAAAGTAAAGTGATGTACATTATTCTAAATAGAGAGGCAACATGGTGCATTGGAAAGGATGCTGGTTTTCCAGTGAAAAGATCAGTATTTGAGATCCAGATACTATACTCAAAAGATCTATAAATGAGATTTGTCACTTAAATTCTCTGAACCTCAGCATGTGCATTTGTAAAATGAAAATGATAATAACTTTCCTACCTACCTAAAAATGTTGGGAGTATCAAATGAGACCATTAAGAGGAAAAAAAACAGACTTTAACTAAAATCTGAATTACAATACCTGATATTAAGAAGCGTCATCAGAGGTTACCATGCCAAAACTAGATCCTTAACAGCTGTCTCATAAACAACATCACTGACAAGTAGATATCCAGGCTTTGCTTGAGGATCTCCAGTGATGGAGGACCAACTTCCCCTCAAAGAAGCTCTATTTTCTTACGAAGTTTAACTTTAGATTTGACTCTCTTCTACTTCTATCCATTTTTCCTAGAACTGCTCTTAGGAACAAATTTAATCATTCTTCCACCCTTAATAAATACTGGGTGACTACTAAAACATATAACCCTGTGTGGCCATTTTTTCAGGTTAAATATACACTTTGCTTTGAATCAGTTGTGCTGTTTTATGGTTTTAGGACTTTAACTCTGCTATTTAACTTTTTCTTTTCTTTTAGATATAGTAAAATTGATATTCCTTTACCGAAATGTGTCATGTAGAGTTAAGCACAATACTCCAGATCTCTAATAAAGGAATAGTAAAAAAAAACAACTATATTTTCCCTAGTCTTTGATACTGTGCTTCTATTTATGAGAAGTTAAGAATGAAGACCTCCTTAAAAACAACATGTTTAAATAGAAACCATTATTCCTCTCCCCCCAAAAAAATTCTCCCCCCTTCTGCACTTTCCTTCTACTGCCAAGCACATAATCATAGTCCACATCGTCCTCAAATTTTGTTCTCATTTTTACTTAGCATACATATCTAATCAGTTTCCAAATCTTGTACTATTTTTTACTTTGTCAGCATCTCTCATAAACATCCTTTCCTTTCTACTTATGAAGCCATAGCCTTAGGTCGGGTCCTCTTCACCTCTTTCCTGGACTACATGAAACTATAAGCTTTGTTTAAAAATCAATCTCTTTATTTCAAGTCTCTTTCTACTCCAATACATCTTCCATGATTATTTCTATACATCATAGATCTGATCATTCTCCCCCATCTTCTCATTGAGCACTCCAGTATCCCCAGGATCAAATAGAAAGTATTCTATTATAAATTACATTTCTATGATATTTTCCTACCTTTCCTTAAAACTTGTTTGTCGTTATGCCTTCTATGATCCAGAAGCACTAACTTACTTGAAGTTTTTTGGAGCTAACACTCCATCTTCCACCTCCTTGTTATTGCTGCACACAAAGCCTTGAAAGCGATTGTCTCCCACCCTTGATTCTTAGTTTCCCTGACTTCCTTCAAAGACCATCTCAGACCACATATTCTTTAGAAGACCTTTTCATTTTCCCTAGTTGCCTTTTTCAAATCTTTCCTTTTCAGATTACTTTTTATTTACTCTCTCTATATCTTATATGTATATAGTAATTTACATATCGTCTCTCCCATTACAAAAAGTTTTATTTTGGTTGCTGTTCTTTTAAGTATCCTCAGAGCTTAACAACTTCCTGGACCATAGCAAGCGCGTAATAAACCCTTATCTACTTACTAACTGGCATTTGTTTGTTCATTTTTCATGTCACATTATCCAGCAAAGTTGTATTGTGTCTATTAAGTATAACCCATCATATTGTGAGGTATTGATTTAATTATGGCCAACCAAAATCCAAAGGCTTTGCACACTAATTTTTTTTAGACATAATTCATTCTTCCTGTACTTAAGTTTTGGACACAAAGTACAAGAATTTACATTTGTTTCTGTTAAATATCATCTCACTTGATGTGTCTTTTTTCCTAGCCTATTCAAAATGTTTTACATTCTGGTTCTGTCTTTCAAAACGTTAGCTATCTCTACAATATGTAATCTGAAAACATGCCCTCTATGCTGACATGCAAGTTATTTTTTTTCATTAAAATATTCAGAATATGGGTAAGAATCTTGTGCTAAAAGTCTCCCTCCAGCTTGAAAATAATCCTTTAATTACTATTTCTAGGTGATTCATTCATCTAACTTCCACATCGCTGTTTCATTATCATGTATCCTATATCTCATCCACAAGGATAGTGTTAGAAAATTTTTTAAAGAACACCTAAGGGAAATCTAGGAGTATTCTTCTAAGTTACTAGTTCATTAATTGTAAAAAAGAAAGTAATGAGTTATGACCAGTAAAGCACTGTGTAACTAGACATTATTATAAATGACAATAATTGTTAATGTTATCATATTAAAACCATCCACCCATTAATGGGCAAAAATTATAGGATGGTAGATTTGTTGTCAATAATAGGAAGAACTTCACCATAGTTAAACTTGCTTAAAAATGAAAGGAGGTATCTAATGAGGCAATGAGTTCATTGCCATTGGAAGTATTAAATATAGACTGATATAGAGAGACATCCTGGATTGTTAAGTGATAGACCTAGATGACCTTTAAGAAAATTTTAAACTTTGAGTAAAGGATTTTGAATGTATAATTACATGCTATTAGGACATAAAAGAGACCAGAGAATGTTCAGTCTTTTTTTTTCTTTTGGAGGGCAATTAGGGTTAAGTAACTTGCCCGAGGTTACACGGCTAGTGTTTTTGTGTGGGTGTTAAGTGTCTGAGGCCGGAACCAAACTCGGGCCTTCCTGACTACAGGGCCAGCACTTTACTCACTATACCACCTAGTCACCCTGAATGTTCAGTCTTTATATCATTAATAGTCTAAGCAGTAGTTGAATTTAACACAGAAACTATTATAACCTTCACTCCCTTCCAAACAACAATTTTGTTATAGATGAATTCAGCACCTGTACGAGGTGTTTGTGATAGCTAGTGACAGAACAACCTAAAGTGTTATTTGCTTTATTTGTAGGTGTTAGGCAGGGATAACCCTCTGATTCTTTTAAAAAATAAATGAACTATCCTTATTTGCTTCCAGAACAGTAAAGAAGGAGAACATGGGAAAGGAACTTAAATTCTGTTATCCTTATCTAAATTTCTATATATTGGGTAAGATTGGACTATTATAATTATAAAGTAATAATATTGGAAGATAACTTGGAGGTTATTGCATTCCCTTCTTCTTAAGCAAGGCTGAACCTAAGCTATTCCAGACCCATAGGAATCTCTTCTATTTAAAGACCTGACTCCTTCCCCACCAAGGGAAACCTTTTGTCTCAGGCACAGAGTCCCTGGTAATACATCAACATGCATTGATTAAGTACCAAAACTATTCTCTATCCTAAGAACTTTACATTACACAGGAGGGTATATCATATTCATGAATAAGTATGTATAAGATATATACAAAATAAATAAAAGTAATTGGGTTAGATAACTAACATATATGCTGTGGAGGTGACATCTATATGGGTAAGGCTTGGGTAGATGAATTCACAGTTCATTTTCACAGTTCATCTGGTTTTGATTATCAGAAATGAAGAAGCAACAGTCAATTAAAGAGTGATATGGTATGAAGTTAAAAGAAGTCTTGGAAAAGGACAATAAAGATGACATATCTACTGCTAAGAGATAAAAAGAAGAGGAACTCAAGGAGGAAGTACATACTGACAACAAAATAAAATTCCATCATATACATTTGGTACAACAAGATGCCCCCAAGTTGTGGTACATATCTGGTTGTAACCAGAAGGTTGGAGAGACAGAGAGATATTGCAATGAAGATCTTTTTGGGATAGTGCATATATTTATCATAAAAAGAGGAGGTATAAAGGAATAGCAAACTTTGTATCAGTTTTGAATGAACTCTAAATTTTGAATTGTTTTGGTTTTATACTTCAGTTGCTGCTGCTTCTATGTGTTAGCTAGCATAATGTGGAAATGATAATTAAGTTGGTAGTCACAATTCAAGTTTGTTTGTACCTTGATGTCTGTGATAGATTCAGTTATATTAATGTTTAGTTGTAGTTTTTCAATGATTGTTTGAAATTAAATTACTGGAGCAAAAGAAGCTAAAATGGTTATAAAAACTCTTAATGTCAAATGGGACACTAAAAATTAAAAACAGATCCAATACCCAGAATAGACACTTTATGCGTGCTTGTGTATGTGTGTGTGTGTGTGTATATATATACATATACATATATATATATATATATATAAGGTTTGGAAAGCACTTTGTGTGTATTAATCCATTCAACTCCTATCTCAGTAAAATAAACTTTAAATTCCAAGTAAATTAGGTACCATTCTCTATGGTTTTACTGAAGAAAGGGAGTAGATGGTCAACATCACAGTCATGATTTAGAAAAATTCTTAAAAGTCTTTCCATACTCTTAATAATCTTCTCTTAGAAAAACTGTACTTGTATCCAAAAACCAGCATAAGGCTTTGTACAAATTAGGTGCTTATAAAATGATTGTTGATTGAATTAATATAGTTCAGCTTTTATGTAATCTGCCATATTAATACTTGAGTGGAAATAGGGCAAGATCAATCAGGAGTTATAAGGTTTGGTGGTTTTGCTAGGTAAGAGAGGGGTCAATATGTACCAGAATTCAGACAGGCCAGAAGACATATTCACAGAAATTAGAAAAATGATGGATGAGTGAAATTAGTCTGCAGGGATCAAAACCCCAAGCTGGGAGACTGGATACAAAAGAGACTCAGATAGGCTAGGATATAAGGAGTAAAGTAGAAATCCTAGCAACATGATATTGTAAAGTAAGAAAAGTAATTAGGAACTAAATATAAGTGAAAGAAAGAGAGAGAGAGAGAGGGAGAGACAGAGAGAGAGAGAGAGACAGAGAGAGAAAGAGAAAGAGAGAGAGAAAGAAAGAAAGAAAGAAAGAAAGAAAGAAAGAAAGAAAGAAAGAAAGA
>NW_027185653.1:1675435-1675813 GCF_028583685.1 Petaurus breviceps papuanus
AGAAAGAAAGAAAGAAAGAAAGAAAGAAAGAAAGAAAGAAAGAAAGAGAAGAGAAGAGATTGCTATGGGTTTGGAATATCTTAGGTTCAACCTTGCTTAAGAAGAAGGGAATGCAATAGACCTTCAAGTTATCTTCCAATGTTATTACTTTATAATCATATTAATCCATTATTATCCTCACCTCCTACTTCCCTCTCAGGCAAGAAAGAAAGAAAGACACAATATTGAATCAAATGTCTTGTGACCTATAGACTTTCATTATGTTCTCTGGAAGCAATGTCCAAATTATTGGAACCCATTAACTAACTTCCCTTAAGGTTGGATCTTTTCATCTCTCTCTCTCTCTCTCTCTCTCTCTCTCTCTCTCTCTCTCTCTCT
>NW_027185653.1:1675823-1686508 GCF_028583685.1 Petaurus breviceps papuanus
CTCTCTCTCTCTCTCTCTCTCTCTCTCTCTCTCTCTCTCTCTCTCTCATATCTCTCCATCTTCTGATACTCACAGGAATTTAAATACTTCTAGATCACACTACATTATCACTGTGGATAACACTTCATTGTCACTCTTTGAGCACTAGTTACTTTTCTTTTATGTGTCGACACATTAGGTGAGGGGGAGAAAGAAGTTTCCATATTTCTTGCCTCTTTGAGACCTTTCCTCAGACGCCATACTTTGCCATTCATTCTCTTTTTCTTTAAATAGTATTTCATTTTTTTTTTTACAAAAACACTTATCAACAAATTTTTAGCATTCATTTTTAGAAGATTTTCAGTTAAAAGTTTTCTCCCTCCCTCCCCTTCTTTATTCTGAAAATGGTAGGCAGTTTGATAATAGTTTATACATATACATCACAGTTCTGGAAGAAGAAACAGATAAAAAGAAAAAAAACTATGAAAAGGAATAAAGTATGTGAAAAAATACATTTCAAAATGTATTCAGAGTCCATCAGTCATTTATCTGGATATGGATAGAATTTTTCTCTCTGAGTCCTTTGCACTTGTCTTCTATTATTGTGTTGCTGAGAAAAGCTGTCATTCATAGTTGATCATCACCCAATGTTGCCCATACTGTGTATAATATTTTTCCTGATTCTGCTAATTTCACTTTGAATAAGTTTGTGCAAGTCTTTCCAGGTTTTTCTGAAATGTACTTCTACATAATTTCTTTGTTTTTGTTTTTGGTTTTTGGAGGGCAATTGGGGTTAAGTGACTTCCTCAAGGTCACATAGCTAGTAAGTTGTCTGAGGCCAAATTAGAACTCAGGCCCTCTTGACTTCAGAGATGGTGCTCTATTCACTGCACCACCTACCTGCCCCTTTTTTCATAATTTCTTATTGCACAATATTATTCAAATGCATTCATATTGCACTTTGTTAAGTCATTCCTCAATTGATAAGCATCACCTCAATTTCCAATCTTTTTCCACCAGGAATAAGGCTGCTGCAAATATTTTTGCACACGCAGGTCCCTTTCCCTTTTTTCCTGATCTCTTTTGAATACAGAATGAGTAGTGGTATTGCTGGATCAAAGGGTATACCCAGTTTGGTTGCTCTTTGGACATAGTTCCTAATTGCTCTCCAAAATGGTTGGATCAGTTCTCAACTCTCCCAACAGTGCATCACTGTCACAATTTTTGTATATCCTCTCCAACATTTATCATTTCACTTTTTTGTCATATTATCCAATCTAATTGGTGTGAGGTCATATTTAAGAGATGTTTTAATTTGGTTCCTCTAATTATAATTTAGAGGATTTCTTCATATACCTACAGATAACTTTGATTTATCCTTCCAAAAATTGCCTATTCATATCCTTTGACCATTTATCAATTGGTGAATTACTTGTATTCTCATAAATTTTACTCAGTTCTTTATATATTTGAGAAATGAGGTCTTCAGCAGAAGCAGGCATGGAAGGCAAGTGGTCAGCAGAGGCACGCCAGGAAAAGGCCTGATCAACTCTAGGGGCAAGTCATCCCACCAACCACAAGGGCCACTACCAGGCCTATCACCAAAGGGCTGGGATTGGAAAGAGCAAGGTAAGAACAAAATGCAGAGACCCCTGTCCAGACAACAAATACTCCTGGGACTACCACTTCATAGCCCAGAAATTAAAAAAAACAAAGCCCCTATCAAGACCTCCAAAGACCAGGATAGCAGAGTGAACCAATTGATCTAATTAAAAGACACAAGGAAGGAAACTATATCCTGTTAAAAGGCACCATCGAGAATGAAGCAATATCATTACTTATCATATATGCACCAAGTAGTATAGCATCCAAATTCCTAGAGGAGAAGGTAAAAGAATTAGAGGAAGAAATAGATAGCAAAACTATACTAGTGGGAGACCTTAATCTCTATCTCTCTGAACTTGATAAATCCAACCTCAAAATAAACAAGAAAGAAATTAAGGAGGTGAACAGAAATTTAGAGAGAATAGGTATGATAGATCTCTGGAGAAAACTGAATGGGGATAAAAAGGAATATACTTTCTTCTCGCAGTTCATGGCACATACTCAAAAGCTGACCAAGTTCTAGGACATAAAAACCTCACAATTGTATGCAGTAAGTGTAAGGGTTATGGGATTTAAAGATCTTCCATGCCCCATTGGACTTGCTGATGTAGCAGGAAGGGGTGGAGCAAGAGGAAGCTGACGCCAAGCTAGAGTTCCTGCGGTGGCTAGCAGTGGTGGTAACGGTGGCAGCAGCAGGAGAGGCAGCAGCAACGGAAGCGTGAACCCCTTTTTTAGTCAGCTAGAATTTCTTCTAAGGACTCCTGCTGAGGACTGCCAGGGGCCGGAGCTGCTGGGAGCACGTTTTCTGGATGCTGGGTGGTTGCTGTGAGTGGGGAGAGGAGGACCTTTGCCTGAGGTAGCCTGTTCGGTTTTAAAGGCTTCAGAATGTGGGTGTTTTCTACTTTATCTGCCTGTGTCAATTTCATAACTACTCTGATGGCTTTGACTTTCTGGTTTTGGGACTCAGCCTTTTGGCATTTCAATAAATGTTCCAGCTTATTCCCCCATATAGCAAGCCTGATATATTTTGTGATGGATAATTAAATCAGCATATCTGTAAATTCCGTAGGCATTGTGAATATTGCATTGCTGATACAGAAATGCAGAAATATTAAACACATCCTTCTCAGATCATGATGCAAAAAAAATTATATGCAATAAAAGCCAATGGAAAGACAGACTAAAAACAAATTGGAAATTAAACAAATTAATCCTAAAGAATGAGTGAGTTGGGGCAGCCAGGTGGCTCAGCAAGTAAGAGCACTGGCTCCAGTATCGGGATGACCTGAGGATCAAATCCGGGCCCAGATACTTAGCACCACACCCAGAAATGACTGGCCGTGTAACCTTGAGCAAGTTACTTAACCCCAATTGCTTAAAAAAAAAAGAATGACTGGGTCATTATAGAAATTATAGAAACAATCAGTAATTTCATTCAAGAGAATGATAACAATGAGACAACATACCAAAATTTTTGGGATGCATTAAAGGCAGTTCTTAAGGGAAGTTTTATATCCCTGAGTGCATACATGATTAAATTAGAGAAGAGGGAGGTCAACAAATTGTTGCATGCAATTGGAAAACCTAGAAAAAAAAAACAAAATCAAAATCCCCAATTAAATACTCAATGAGAAATATTGAAAACCAAAGGAGAGATTAATAAAATTGAAATTAAGAAAACTATTGAATAAATAAATAAAACTAAGAGCTGGTTTTATGAAAAAAAAGCAACAATAAAATTGATAGACCCTTATTCAATATGAAGAAAAGAAGAAAGAATAAAACCAAATGATGAATATCAAAAAGGAAAAGGATGAATCTACCTCCAATGAAGAGGAAATAAAAATAATAATTAGGAATTATTTTCCCAATTTTATGCACATAAATTTGACAATCTTAGGGAAATGGATGAATATTTTCAAAAATACAAATTGCCCAGATTAACTGAAGAAGAAGTAAATTACTTAAATAACCCCATCTCAGAAAAAGAAATTGAACAAGCCATCAGTCAGCTCCCTAGGAAAAAATCTCCAGGGCCAGTTGGATTTACTAGTGTATTCTTTCTAACTTTTAAAAACAATTGATTCCAATTCTCTACAAACTATTTGGGACAATAAGTGAAGAAGGAGTCCTACCAAATTTTTTATGACACAAATATAGTACTGAAACCTAAATCAGGAAGAGATAAAGCAAAGAAAGAAAATTATAGACCAATCTCCCTCATGAATATAGATGCAAAAATTCTAAATAAAATATTAGCAAAAAGACTACAGCAACTTATCTCAAGAATAATACACTTTGATCAGGTAGGATTTATTCCAGGAATTCAAGGATAGTTTAGTATTAGGAAAATCATCAGTATAATTGATCATATCAATAATAAAACAAGCAGAAACCACATGATTATCTCAATAGATGTACAAAACACTTTTGACAAAATACAACATCCATTCCTATTAAAAACATTAGAAAGTATAGGAATAAATGGTGCCTTCCTTAAAATAATAGGTAGCATCTATTTAAGGCCATCATCAAGTATTATATTTAGTGGGGAGAAGCTAGAAGCATTTCCCATAAGATCAGGGGTGAAACGAGGGGGTCCACTATCACCCCTTATTCAATCTGCTACTAGATATGTTATCAGTAGCAATTAGAGAAGAAAAAGTATTCAAAGGAATCAAATTAGGCAAAGAAGAGAACAACCTATCACTCTTTGCAGATGATATGATGATATACTTAGAGAATCCTAGAGAATCAAGTAAAAAACTGCTTGAGACAATAAATAAATTTGGCAAAGTTGCAGGATATAAAATAAACCCACATAAATCCTCGGCATTCCTATATATTTCCAATGAAATTCAACAGCAAGAGATAGAAAGAAAAATCCCATTTAAAGTTATTGTAGACATTATAAAATATTTGGGAATATACCTGCCAAAACAAACCCAGGACCTATATGAACACAACTGAAAACACTTTTCACACAAATTAAGTCAGATCTAACTAATTGGAAAAATATCAATTGCTCATGGCTGGGTCGAGCTGATATAATAAAAATGACAATTTTGCCTAAATTAAATTGTATATTTAGTGCCATACCAATTAATTTAGCAAAAAAAAGTACTTTATAGAGCTAGAAAAAATAGTAATAAAATTCATTTGGAAGAATAAACGGTCCAGAATATCAAGGGAATTAATGAAAAGAAATGCTAGGGGATGTGGGCTAGCTATACCAGATTTCAATCTGTATTATAAAGCAGGAGATATCAAAACTACTTGATACTGGCTGAGGAATAGAGGAGTGGATCAGTGGAATAGATTAGGCACCTGAGATTCAGAAGTCAAAAACTATAGTAATCTATTGTTTGGTAAACCCTCAGACCCTGGTTTTTGGGATAAGCACTCAGTATTTGACAAAAACTGCTGGGAAAACTGGAATATAGTATGGCAGAAACTGGGAATAGTCCATTATCTAACACGATATACCAAGATCAAGTCTAAATGGATGCATGATCTAGGTATAATGTTTGATACTGTACACAGTCTCTGAACACAAGGAATAGTTTACCTGTCAGATTTGTGGAGAGGGAAGAGTTTATCATTAAACAAGAATTAGAGAACATTATAAAATATAAAATGGATAATTTTGACTACATGAAATTGAAAAGCTTCTGTACAAACTAAGACAATGCAACTACGATTAAGAGGGAGGTGGGAAATTGGGAAAGAATTTTTACAACCTATGTCTCTGGTAAAGTATTCATTTCTAAAATATACAGAGAATTGAGTCAAATTTATAAGAATACAAGTCATTCCCCAATTAATAAATGGTCAAAGGATATGAAAAGGCATCTTCAGAGTAAGAAATTAAAGATATCTTTAAGCACATGAAGTAATGCTCTAAATCACTATTGATTAGAGAAATGCAAATCAAAGCAACTCTGAGGTACCACATCTCACCAGTCAGATTGGCTAAGATGACAAAACAGGAAAATGAGAAATGCTGGAGAGGATATAGGCAAATTGGAACACTAATGCATTGCTGCTGGATTTGTGAACTGATCCAGCTTTTCTGGAGGGCAATCTGGAATTATGCCAAAAGGGCTATAAATAATTTCATATCCTTTGATCCAGCAATACCACTCCTAGGGTTATATCCCAAAGTAATCATAGAAGTGGGAGGAAGACCCATATGTACAAAAATCTTTATAGCAGCTCTTTTTGTGGTGGCAAAGAATTGGAAATTTAGGGGGTGCTCATCAATTGGGGAATGGCTGAACAAGTTGTGGTATATGAATGCAATGGAATACTATTTGCTACAAGAAACGAGGAGCAGATGGACTTCATATTTACCTGGAGAGGCTTGTACGAACTTATGCTGAGTGAGAAGAGTAGAACCAGTAGAAATTTGTACACAATTACAGACACAACATATGTGTGATGACCAACTTTGATAGACTGAACTCTTCTCAGCAATGAAGTGATATAAGTCAATCCCAAAAGACTCATGATGGAGAGAAATGTGTACATCCAGAGAAAGAACTAGGAAGAATTGAGTTTACATCCAGATTGAAGCAAACTACCTGATCTTTTTCCTTTTCTTGTTTGGCTTTGTGTCCTCTTTACCATTTTTCATTTCATCTGATACAATCTGCCTTTATAACCTGACTAATGTATAATGTGAAAGTATTTACAGATCCTATACTTGACTGTATGCCGCCATGGGGGGGGGGGGAAAGAGGGAGGGGGAAAAATGTGAAACTCAAGGAATTGTCGAATTGAATCTTGTAAACTAAAAGTAAACAAAGAAATTAATAAAAAAATAAATGAGGTCTTAATCAGAGGCATTTGTTGTAGAGATTATTTCCCAGCTTTCCACTTTCTTTCTAATTTTGGTTGGATTGGTTTTATTTGTACGAAAGCTTTTCAAATGAATATGATCAAAATTATCTATTATACATTTTGTAATGATCTCTATCTCCTGTTCTGTCAGGAATTCTTCCCATCCCTTTGCTCTTCTAATTTAATTGCTTCATTATCTAAGGTACCTTTAAGCAAGATGAAGTTTCCTTCCTTATCTATTTTATTTATTTTGATTTTTTAAATTTTTGCTTTTTGGAGGGCAGTTGGGGTTAAATGACTTGCTCAAAATCACACTGCTAGTAAGTGTGTTAAGTGTCTGAGGCCAGATTTGAAATCAGGTCGTCCTGACTCCAGGGCCAGTGCTCTATTCACTGCACCACCTAGCTACCCCTTCCTTATCTATTTTAATTAAACCTATTTTTGCTTTTTCTTTGCTTGAGATCAAGATTGCTACCCCTGCTTTTTTTTTTTAATTCAACTGAAGGATAATAGATTCTGCTCTGTCCCCTTACTTTTGCTCTCTGTTTCTCTCTGCTTCAAGCACATTTTTTATAAGTAGCAAAATTGTAGGATCCTGTTTTTTGATCCACTCTGCTATCTGCTTCTGTTTTATGGGAGAGTTCATCCCATTAACATTCACAGTTATGATTACTGCCTCTGTATTTCCCTCCATCCTACTCTTCCTTCTGTTTTTCTTTTCTCTCATTTCACAGTTTCCCACCTTACCAGTATTTTGCTTCTGTCTACCTGATCCCCTAATCTGCCTTCCCTTCTGTCAGTCCTATCCACCCCCTTTACTTATTATCCTCACCTCCTACTTCCCTCTCAGGCAGGATATTTGAATATTTCTATATTCAACTGATTTTTAGTATTATTCCCTCTTTGAGCCTATACTGATGAGAGTAATGTTCTAACAATGCCCATCCCCCCTCCTATATTCCCCTCCATTGTAATAGGTCTTTCTTGCCTATTCATGATAATTTACCATTTTACCTTTGTGTCATGCTTCTTGTCCCAGTGCTTGCAGGCCATGGCTGTTTACCTAGTGCTGTGCTGATGTCCTGAGGCCCAAGTGGGGGGACACTCTTTTGTGGTGTTATATTGAGGGATAATATCAGGAGTGGTATTGCTTGATTATGTAGGGGTCTGTCAGCTCAGCTGGTATTGAAGTGGCATCCTGGTGATGATATCTGGCATATGCTGAGGCCAGATGGGTTTTTGTGTTTCCTCAGGGCAACACTGAAGCACATGGAGGTCCAGCCACCAGAATATGCCATCCTACCCTTCACTGAAGCATATGGAGGTCCCACTGCCGTCACATGATACCTACCTGGGACTGTGCCAGAGCACATGATGGTTCTCAGAACTGGAGTCAGCAGGTTTCCCTGTCTATGCTAAAGCACTAGGGGGTGTTTGTGTTGACATCTGCCTGCTTCACCACACTGGGGCTCAGGATCTCCTACTGGTTTTCTTTGGTGGGGTTTGCTGCTAGTTTGCTGGGATATTTACTATCCTGGAATCTACTCCCCTTTTACCCAAGTGAAATGGACTTTCCTTGCCAATTCTCCAAGTCTCCAGAGCTAAAAGACAACTCTACCCCCTCTTTCCCCTGGCTCTGCTTATTCAACCTCCTCAAGATAGTTTACAATCTGATATAGGCTCTCCATATTCATTCATATTAAACTTATTTTCGTGTTGTATGGAAGAATTGGAAATTCCAATTTGGAAAGAAAGAAGAAATAAAACAAAAAAAGCAAAAAAAGAAAGAGAAAATAGTATGCTTCAATCTGTGTTCAGACTCCATAGTTCTTTTTTTGGATATGGATAACATTTTCCATCATGAGTCTTTTGGAGTTGTTTTATATTCTTGCATTGCTGAGAAGAGTTAAGTCTAACAAAGTTTGTACTAGAGATCCTTGAGACACTTCCAGAATATTTATTAGTCTGATTATTCTCTCTGTCATCAGAAGGAATGGATTTATTCAGGAATGTAGATTTCTAACCTATACTGAGTTCCCAAGTAGTCTAGGTAACAGGAAAGATAAAATAGTGCTATGCCCTGGTGTCCATATTTCCATCTTTCCATCCTTGTTACTGTCATCATCAAAGTGACTCTAGTCAACCCTTCTTTTGGTGTAAATAAGTTTAAGGCTTTTCTGATAGTCATCCTTTTTACTCCAAACCATGCATTTTCTTTGGGAGCTTCTATCCTCATAAAAATGTCCCTTTGATTGTTTTCACCTCCAAGTGCATCAGTCTCCCTTAACGGACCCTTATTCATTTATCCACAGGACTAATTGCACCATAAATCTCACCATCATCTAAATTATACCATCCCATGATCTACACCCTTGAAAATTCTCACTCTGCTTTTAATATTTTACTTTTTCCATTCCTCCCTCTGCATTATACCTCTTAAAAGCTATTCTCCATTCTTGGCCACTAATACATCCACTCCCTTCTGTTATTCCAATCTGACACCATTATTTTGCTCTCATTTCCTCTATCCACTGTCTTGACCCCATAGTTAAGCAATTAAACTATTCATTGTCTTCCTGGTATCAATGCCTTTATGCCCTTGTTCAACAAATTTCCCACTCTTATAATTTCCAAGTCTAGCTACTTCTTTGGCTGTCTGTCATTTTCATTTTGAATCAATTAGGTCACTACCTCTAAGAGCCTGATAGCTAACATCCTATAGCTGAGTGGAACAAATAAGGCTGACAAACAGAGACAATAGCACTACAGAGAAGTGTGAAGAACATCTTTATATTTTTATAGTATTTTTCACAGGCAATTGTAACCAGAGTTTGCTCACAGGAAGTAGAACATATTTTCCCCACAGAGTAATGTGGTGTTAATTCAGAAAACCAGTTTGAAACACAACCTAAAGTAAATACTTCATAGATGAATCATGCACTTTAGATACAGTCATGAGTTTTCCCAGTGATTCATATTATGCTTAAATGTATTGAGAAACACAACATTCCTTTAAGTTCCAACTAAAATCCCACTTTTTACAATATATTTCCCCTAACTTCTCCTAATTCTAATATCTTCTCTTTTTTAATAATTTCCTTTTTATCCTGTATATAGCTCGTTTTGTATATATTTGTTTTCATATTATCTCCTCCATTAGAATATAAGCTTTGAGGGCAATGCCTCAACTAGGAGTAAGTGATTGCCCCCAACTTTCACAACCCTTCCCATAAAAACTTCACCATCTCCTTTTGACTTCAGTGACAACCTGCCTTCTGAGTCATTCCCCTGCTGATATACAACAACAGCAGAGCCCCAAGTAGACTATTGTCTTGTCTTTAAGGTCCATGGAAAGTCCAACAGTTTTGAGCCAGGGTTCAACATATCCCCTTATGGGAGTCACACCACCCCCCAACCTCACTACCCTATGTGCAGATGGGTGAGAAAAGGTTATCTCCACCTGTACAGTTTTAATTATATTATTTTTTTATCTTTCTAGACAAAAATTCACTTCTAAATTCCTTTTGAATCCCCAGTGCTTCACTGGAACATATTTAGAGCTTAATAAATGTTTATTGAATAAAGGAATGAATGAATATAAAGAGAACACTGAATTTTACCTGGGTTCAAGTGCTAGATCTTTTATTAGCTAACTATGTGACTTTGGCCAAGTTGCAACCTCTCTATATTTTAGTTTTATTGCTTTTGAAATGAAATATTTATAAGAATTAAGAGAAATAATGTGATAAAATTCCTTCTTTGTAAAGGAAAGTGCCATATAAATTTAATCTATCATTAATTAATATTTCTTGGCAACATGATTTGAGAAACCAGGTACCTTACAGAAAAGTGCATCTAAAACATGTTAAGACCTAAAGAGTAATCACAAAAAGCCAAACTGACATGAACTCTTCTGTAGAATTAACATATACTGAAGGTACCTGTAGAATATTTAATTATCATTAAAGAATATAATCTACCTTAAATCTATTTAGAACCAGTATTCTCATGATCTTCTAGTCATTGACTACTAGAGTATATTGCAAGATGAATTCTGCTGAATAAAGCTGTGTGTGCATGTGTGTGCATGTGTGGATGTGTGTGTGTGTGTGTGTGTGAGAGAGAGAGAGACAGAGAGAGAGAGAGACAGAGAGAGAGAGACAGAGAGAGAGAGACAGAGATAGAGAGAGACAGACAGACAGACAGAGACAGAGACAGGGAGAGAGAGAGAGACAGAGAGAGACAGAGACAGAGAGAGA